>NW_015094509.1:17914024-18123593 GCF_001431845.1 Calidris pugnax | reverse complement strand
TTTTTTTTTTTTTTTTTTTTTTTTTTTCCCATGCTGTTATCTTTATCTCTACTACAATCAAAATACTGACTTGTTCTATGAAGAAACAAATATTTTTTTTTGTACAATTGGCTTTTATTCAGAGCTTTTGAGACCTACAAGAAGCAGATCAAAACAGTGCTGCTCTGCAGAGAGATCATAAGATGCAGTGACAGGACTGTGCTCAGGCTGGCTCGCTACCCACAGCACTGTGTGGGCATCACAAATCAAGTTTTACATTGCCTTTTGATGTCAGTCAAACTGAACAACACAGTCTTTAGAGGTTGGGCCTGGGCTGCATCATGTCAGAGGTGATTTCACAACCCTGTTTCTTATTTATATATGCAATATGATTCTGGGACTTGGGAGGTGGATAGAAGGGCTGCCTGGAAAAAATAAAGTGTAATAAAACACATCTTGATACAATTCTCTGGTAATGATTTTCTGAATGCAAATATCAAACAACTTCAAAACCATGAAATCAAACAGCGAAAAACAGATCTGCAAACGGCACACAACAGAGAGAGCCCTGAAGGCTGGAGAACTGGTCCTCACTACTTACATCTCAGCTGCTGAAGCCGTTTACAGAAAGCACGTCCTGTGCAGAGCTCCTCTGTGCATACAGGAAAATTTGTGATGATTCCTGTGGTCCTTGGGATTCTTTCTACTGCGTGATGACCCAGACACCTTGTTAATACATCTCTATCACTTCTAGCTTCCCAGCCTCCTGTTCTTGTCTTATGCTGCCCTGTTGTATTCCTAGAAGTGAAAAGTAAATGACTTCTTAATCTGAAATGTAGAAACACCTGAAAATGACCTTGTAAAGCAAAGGCCCCTCGCAGGCCCTATGAAGAGCTCATGTCAAAAAAAGCAAGAGGGTAAAAAGAAGCTCTGAGGGATCATATGTGCTAAGATCTGACTGACATTATGAGTAACGGAAAGCACTTCTTGTGACACAAGCCATCGGATTACAATCCGTATAACCACTTCCTATTTAATGACTGTCAATCACTGCAAGTAATTTTGGATATTTAAATGCAATAAAACTATATGAAGTTACTTAACTAATTCATTTTTCTAAAGGGACAAATTCAACCTTTAATTCATACTTCCATGAGAGAACATATGTCTCACAGCTGTAGAAACTAGAAGTGCTTTGAACCAGGTACGGTCAATGTATGAGTCCTGTGTTGAGGACGATGAGGAGCACATTGTAAATGTGTTACTCGCTCACTTCCTTTAACCTTTCCTTTAAGGGTTAGGAGGAAGTGAATACCTTGGAGATACATGTGGATCTGACAGAGAGAAAATGCCTAGAGTAATCAGGATGGTGTTCCTATGATCACTCAAAGCAGCTGTGGCATCTACTGACCTTTCCCATATTTGGTCTGTATCAAGAAGGACACCTCTGCTACAGCCATTCCATCTCCTGCCTAGCTGATGTCACCTTGTTTCAGAGATAGCATAGATTGTTTGGCTCATACAGCTTACTTCCCTGCCTGTCTGCAAGGGAAAATCAGCTCCTGCTGCTTTGGCTCCTGTCATCTTGGTTTGTCATCATGGAGACTCCTCCAGCGGCTATACCCAGTACAACCAGTATCTTCAGAGAAGGGCTCTTGGGTTTCACAGTAGTTGCTTTGGCCACGGATCCAAGGTGAGATGTGAATTCCTGGTTACTGTCTGCAGTGATGATTGTAACATCAAGATTCAACTCTTGAAGCGTGTAAGGGGTGAGACTGATGAGGAAACCTGTTTGAATCACAGCTCACACAGGCAGCTTTATTGGTGTGATTCGTAGATTGGGAGGGCTTGAATCTGTGATAATGTTAATTGTTCTCTTTTATAATGGATTAAATTTTTAATACAGATAGTTACTTCTGTGCAGCTATTCTTGCAGGCTGATTGCCTGGTCTCCTGTGTATTGGAGAGGCTCTGTTGACTTTCCTCCCTGTGACTTGAAGTAACATTCAACTGGGGTAAGTCCCACTGTTGTGCCAGTATCTAGCTCACTGTTGTCCCATGTTCCTGCATGCCACCTGCATGCCCTTTGCCCTTGGCTGCATCCTGATCTTCCCCACAGGCTTCCTGCAAATTCCTGTCTGTGTGGTTGTGTATACCCCCATCAGAATTTGGGCTGGGTGCGGGATTTTCATTTCATGGTGATATGGGAAACAACTGTGCCTAGTGGGATGAGACCTTGCCAAGTGACACTATAGATCTGCACAAGGGTCTGAGAATTTCTTCCAAGATTTCTTTTCTATGAAATTGAGTTTACCCCAGGCCGTGAGACACCATCTGTAAACTACATGGATCACAGGGGGCATAAAATGCACATTGTCTGGGGTTGGCTTTGCTGCGGACCGTGTCACGTAACTGTGGGGTTGAAGATACCTCTTCAGTGGTGACATATTACAGAGGTTACACAGTTGTTCCCCATCATAGCTGCCATGTGATATGGTCCCGGTTCTCTGCGGCTCAGCAGGCTGCTCCTACAGCTGCAGCTTGAGCAACTCATGGTCACTAATTGGTGGAAAACGGAGCCAGGCAGCTCAGCAGGGTGCTGAGGGAGCACAGCCCCTCGTCCAGTCCTGTGCTGTGCAACGTGGCCTCGGGCTCCCAGGATGGGGGCCTGCTGTGCCGTGTCCCCTCACCAGCTCGGGGTGCCACATCTTCTAGTAATCACTTCATCCACAGAGTGAGGCTGGTCTGAAAGCCATCCTTCCCTGCCAGGAGTCCTAGGACCTCAAAAATATGTGATGGTGAACATCTAGAAACTAGCACTTTTGATGGTGGTCGCCCCCCTTGACCTGGTGGGTATGCAAGCATCATTGCTCTGGGGTTTGCAGCGTTGTCCTGTGTCACAGCACTGTTGCAATCCCTGATTTTTTACACCGTGGAAACTGAGGCAAACAAAGGCCGAGTAAGATGACCAGTGCTACACAGCGAGCCTGTGGCAGAGCTGGGAACCAAAGGCAGACTTTCTGACTCCCGGTCCTGGGCTTTAGCTACCCACTGAGCTCTGACGTGGGACGAACTGAATCTCACCAGAGACATCAGATAACCACAGTTTAATTTGGTTTCTCTGTGCTCCGTACCCTGGGGAGATAGCAGCCCTCTGGCCACGAAAGGCAAGTTATTGAGAGATTTACTGTTAATTCCTCCTTATGAGGTCCATCTTGTTATGTTTGGAGTTGCCATAGGTTTCTGTTTGTTTTGTCTGTTTTTTTGCGTGTGGGGCTTGTGTATTTTATTAAGCCCTTGGCTAGTATCTTGTGCATGTTTAAGATTTTATAAGGGTTTCTTTTGAGGTTATTCATTATAGCTTTCAAAGGTGACCTATTCTGCAGGCTTGCTATTGAATGCCAATCTTTGATAGAGTGGTGTCTCACACAGGAGAGAAGACTGTTTCTCATGCACTCATAATTAGTGTCCCCAAAGGGTTCCCCAGCTGCTTTTCATAGCTCTACACTCACATTGACCTTGGACTTTGAATGCTCCATGGCTTGTTGAAGTACAGTCATCAGAGACATAGACTGAGAGAAAAACCTCCTTTTATTTTCATCACTTGAAAAGAAAAGCCATCCAAGAGGTACCTTGCTACTACCTTGTATTTTTGGATCTGCCACTGATCTGCTGGAGACCACAGGGAAGGGAGTTGACTTCTCTCTGCCTCATCTGGCTTTTTCCTCTGCCTTGTCTGCTGGTGCTGAGGCACTGGAAGGTTTTTGGTGACCTTAGTTATCACTCTAAGACTTTTCGTGTTCTTAGGTTTTGGTAGTTATATCCTTTAAATTCTGTTACAGACACCCTGCAAAATTAATTAGGTTGGGGAACAGATTTAGAGTGTGTAGAATATTCCATGAGAAAGAGAAAACAGCTGGTTTTTTTAGTACAAGTATGTATTTTTAAATTCAGTATGCACAGAAATTTACAAATATTTTTTTTTGATCTTCATATTTAACACACAGCATGTGTTTCCTCGTTGATTTAAATTCTGGAGAAACTACTTCTATTATTTCACTCCATATATATCGTTTCCATCAGCAGATTTCCTTCCTTATTCTAACTGCAATTAATAAGATTTAGAAAAAAATAAACCTTGGTTAAAAGTATATGTATTGATAATACCCATGAAAAGGTTAATATTTTCTCTAAGCCTGAAGAGAGGTCTGCTTTGCACTGTTTTTGCGGGTGTCCCAGTGTTTTTCACAAAAAAATCCAGAGTTCTAAGAATTAGTGTCTGATAATTTTTCAGCTGTCTCCCTCTCGTGGTAAATCTGAAAAACCTCTTTTCATGGAAATTTTGAAAAACTGTGTAAAGGTCAACACTTACACTTGCATTTCAACAGATTGTTTCTTTTTTTCTTTTTTTTTGGAGGAGGGCTATGCGCAGATTCTAAAATGCTGAACAAATGTGAATTAAAGGCAAGAACATATCAACTCTTTCCAGGAACCAAAACCCCAAGTCAGCTCAAATAAAAGAGCACAGATACCTCAAAGAACTTGATGTAACAGCTGCAACTGGCTTAAGGCTTTTTCTGTCTCTCAAAACTATTCTCTTGCCCTTCCCTCTCCCCTCCCACTTCAGGCAGGCTGAAGGCTGCAGCAGAAACTTCTCCACTCTTCTTATTTTTGTGTGCCAAGTGCCCGGGGAGCAGGGCAGGGACTCACTCCCCAGCCCTGGAGCTCCTGGTCTTTCTTGTCTCTCTCCAGAGTTGTGGTTCTGCTGCTGTACATGGGCTGCAAATACTGACCCGTAGGCCTGGTGTTTTTTTCACACTGATATGGAATCTAAAATTGTCACTATAGCCTGGAAGAGGAAAGATTCGGCAGCCACATTGAATAATGGTCAGCGCAAGGGAGAGATGAGCATTTCCTCCACGAGCATCTGCAGGAAGAAAGATGCAAAGCCATATTCCACCAGGCAATGTGTAACCCCAAGCATGGTGGTTTGCAATCAAATGAAGTAAGACTGTCTTAAGTACATCTGTATCATACACAGAGGGCAGCCTCTTACCGACAGAGCGAACAGTCACCATACCTGAGACCATCATTTTCCCTGAGCTCGTTGTCCTTCCAGTCTGTAAAGGTCTTCTGTGGTGCCTGAGACCCCTCCGTTTCTCTAAAGAGAAAGCATATTTCTTAATTTCCTCTGCAACATGATCTGCTGAAGTGCAGGATGGACTTGAAAGGATAAAGCTAAAAGGAGGAGGACAGCCTTTGCAGTTAGGGCTGTAGATGGGGACTTAAGAGAAAGGGGATCATTTCCTGGTTTTACCACAAATTATGTGTGGTGGGGAAGAAGCTGCTCGTATATTCTGAGCTTTCCATGCCTTGTGTGCTAACCAGAGAAAAGAGCCTTTCCTTCCCTTCATCCTTTGTGTCTTTCCCACTTAACTGGAAAGTCTCTGGGATGAGAAACTTTCTTCTGCATTATATATCTACACCAAGCTGAAGGAGGTCCCTGGTGGGGCTGGGGACTGCCATAATGCTAATAATTATGTGGATGCATTTAAAAATCGGATGGCTATCCAGGCTTCTGCCCTGCCTCCCTGCTAATGTCCCCACAACCAGTGACAGGCTGTCATAACTAACACCCCTTGGCCTCATCCTTCTGGATGCATCTTTACGGCCGGCCCAAAATTTGTCATCATTGACAAGACAAAATGGCGTGTGGCCACCAGGTGTCCCCCTTCCCCATGGTTTGAAGGAGAACTGGGGCATCCCACTGAAACCCATCTTTTACTGTAAATTTGAAATTGACGTGCTGCTTCTAATTCTGGCCCCGAGTGATGGGCTCTCCCTCCCTCCCTCTAAGCCATGCAGAGGTGGAAAAGGCGGCCTTTAGCATGGCCCTTGGCGTCCCCCTGCCATGAGAACGACAGAGTTTAACGTACCATCACAAACTCACATCCCACCGAGTCAGAACAGGCCAAAGACACAGTTTTTGCAAAGTGGCGAGGATTCAGCTCTTCAGGCATTTCAGTGGCTGTGGTTGTTTACAACTGCAGCTCAGAGGATTTAATTCTGCCTCGATCTACGCAAGAATTTCTGGGATTTCTATATAAGCGCAATTCTGTAATTAAAAACAGAGGGAGAAATAAGCAAACCAACTCAAACTAGCAATCCTCCCACAGGGGCTAATGTGCTTATTTTTTTGTCCTGATTATCAGAGCAGAGTCCTGGGTTATGTGCGGGCTGAAGTCTGTCTTTGGCCTAATGCATAGATTCTTTCTTTCTGAATTTCTCTGAATCAGGTGAGGTCCTGAGCCCGGGTTTCTGAAGAGCCAGACCCAGTGGTGCGGGAGAGCAAATCTCTTCCCTTAAAACATCTTTTCCTCTTTAAAAGATCCCTGCAAATGGCTGGCTGTCAGCAAAATTAAATTATGTGTAAGCTTGAAAGATTTCTGATGAGCTCCAAGCAAATGTTTTCACGATGGCAATGGACATAACATGTACCCTGAGGGCTGCAAGGCTTGCAGAGAACAGGAGCAGGAAGGATGCTCGGGGTGCACGGGGTGCATGGGGAAGGCCTCCAGCAATGGGTTATGTCTGTTTCATTTACCACTTGAGGACACTGAGAAGTGAATAATAAGGAGTGGGCTTTGAGAATTGAGATAAAAAGAGTGTTTTCTCCATGCCTGGAGGAAGGCATGGAGAAAATATGGAAGAGGGTGGAAGCAGACTCAGCACACGCTGACAGAATGAGAGGGTAAAGAAGAGGAGAGACAGCCTAGGAGACCAGAGATACAGGGCTCCCTGTGTTAGCTGAAATGCAGCATTTTGGGAGCAATGTTTTATTATAGCTTTGAGAATAACAACAGCTAGGTTAACATCCATGAAGACTGAGGCATTTTAAGTCAGTGGGGTACTTTTTTTCATTATTTTAATGTGACTTTTTGCATGTCCAGAGCAGATAAATCTCCTTCTTGGGATATAAATAACTTTTTGGTTTGTTTGGTTTTTTTCCTGCTTGCTAATCTTAAAAAGAGTAGATCAGCAATGGCTATTCCCTACTGTTCCTGAATGGAGAAGCCTAGCGTGAGACTAATTTTGTTATCCCAGCAAGCTCACTGGGAGGCAGACAATCATCTGGGCTCCCTCTACAGTCCGTGGAGCAAACATGAGATTTTAAAGATGTGCTTAACTGTAAAGAAACAGGCTGTTAGCTCCAACTTTGCACATTTAGTTAGCACTTGTGTTAACCGCAGGGATTCATACCATTATAAATCATATTTACTAGATATTTACACGTAAACTTTTCCTGTCACAGCTGCATGGTAGGTCTCTTGACTGATACCAGCGTAGTATCTTGTGGTCATAGAACAGGTGTTCATACCTGTGTAATGCATAAACTGGGATTAGTAATGGGAAAATAAAAGCAGAATTTTCCCCCAGATCATACTAAGTGTGATACCTGCACTAGTGAGCTCAAATTACAAAATTTACGTGGTAGACATAACTTGAGTGGCTTTTTGAAACTTCCGTTAATGCAGAGGGTTTTGCTATAAAAAAATTATTGTATTATTCCTTCAGAAATCATGAATAAAAATAAATTCCAATGTAGTAAATACTCAGAGTAGGGAAATAAAATTGTGTTTCATGAAGTTCAGGTTTGTCACAAGATATAAATATTAGGGCTAGAAATAGTAACTAAATTCCTCCGTGTCCACCTCCCCACACACCTATAAATTAAAAAAAAAAAAAACAAAAACCAAACAACGGAGTGAAGACAAATTATAGCTTGGACTAGAAAGAAAAAAATAGGGGCATTCTTTTTTTCCTGAAGTTTTTTTTTGTACTAATCCTGGAATTATACTGGAAAACAGAAAGGATGAAGCAATGATGTTAATGAAATCAATTGTTAGCATTTTACTTACTATGAGGTTTTCCCTCTAGTCTCAGGCATCCAGCTGATGAGGCTGACAGTCAGAGAAGACAGAAAAGAGGCATATTTGCAGTATGTCTTTGACTGCTGCATTAGACAAATTCAAAGCAGATTAAATGTAAGAAGCACAGTGCTGTAATGAAATCCTAGTGATGAAACAGTCCTGGAAGTAGCTGCAGATGTCTCTCTGGGTAGACATGCTGTAGGGGATAACTATAGGTATCATCAACATCACTTACCGAAGGTGCACTTAGCCTACCAGTTGCTAACAGCAAAAGCTGTGAAATTAAGTGAATAAATAAGTTAAAGAAAAAGGTTTCTAACCAAATTATTTTTAGGACAGTCCTTGATTGGTACTAGCAAAGGAAAGGTAAATTTGTTCAGAGAGCATGGGATGAACAAGTCAACCAGCATATTTTGTGCCACTGTGGACCCATACATTGAATGTCAAGTGATAGTCCCTGAAATGTTCCACTGGGAATCCTGGGCAATCTGAAAATGAATTGCTGACATTTAAATAATTTAATTTTGCTCAATCTGCATAATTTAACTTTGCTTGTTTGGGAAAATCACAGGCCTAAAGCAGGAAAGTTCAGGACTTTATCATTGGAGTTTACTTATAGAAATGTCACAGGTTTGGCACACTGCTGTTGTGTTTTAATTAAATTGGTGTCATGACCTTTTGCAGGTACATGCTGAAATTGGCCCAAAGTCTAAACTAGTAATTGTCCATATTAAAGTAAAACAATTGAATACAACAAAACTGATACCAGACGAAAAGCTGTATCAACTGAGTTGAGGTAAAAATAGCCACTGATTTAGTGTTATGTATCTAGTCTAGAAGACAGTGGAGAACTTTGGCTCCTTTTTCTCCAGAGGAAATATTTGTGTTCCTTTCCAACAGATATTTTTCCTGCTGAAATGGTACAACATTGTAAGAAGACATTGAGATTGCAAGAGTTCTGGTGTTCACAAAAATAGCTAATAAGGTTTTGAACACTGTGGCACTTTTCTTCCGTAAAGGTTGTAGTGGTCATAACAATGCAACTCCCTTCTCACTAAATAGGTTGAAGACGTGGAGATCACATCAAGCAGCACTAATGATGGTTATTGAAGGCATCTTGGGACTGGATGTGCTGAAGTGGGGACCATAGTTTAAAGTTCTGGGGAAATGTCTATAGACAAAAGGGGTTACTGGAGTCAGAACTGAACTCATATGCCATTGTGCACAGTCTTCTTTTCAAAGTGATGGATGAGCCACAAGAAGTGTCTCAGCAGGAAGCCGGGGCACTTTAACCTATGTGAAACTGCCACCCTCAGGTTCTATATATTCCTTGGGGATATTGCCATACAATCTAGCAGAAGAAGGGTCACAGGCTGCTTTTATGAGACAGAAATGCTGCAAGATATGATCAAACACTTCATCAGTACTTCAGACTCAAACCCAACCTCCAGATATCACCTCCCCACCACCGCTATGTTTCAGGGCACACCGCATCCAAACCTAACTTTATTTACATCATCCTGTCTCCCAGGCTACCTTACTCTGAAAGAAACCTCCCTGCTAAGGTGTGCCTCACAAATCAGTTATCCGAGACACTGCATACCCGTTAAGGCAGCAATTAGGATGATGTACGCTAAGAACATTGCAAGACAGAGTCTTTTGATTTTAAGGAGTCTGCAGATCCTTCTTTCTTACCATTGCTTTTAGCTGTTAGAAGTTGGTACTTTAAGAAAAACAACTTCAGTAGAAAAAGATTTTGAATCATATTAAGTTTATTTACTTAGTAAAGTTATATTACAATATATACAGTTTCTATTTACATATACACCTTTCTAAGAAATGAAGCACCATATGATACAGTTTGTTTTTTAGAGGAATTTACAGAAATTTTATTTTTGCATCCAAATAGTAATATCTACAGACAGGTATTGCTCCCCTAAGATGCTGACTTCAGTGGGTTTAGGCTTAGACTGCTAATGAAGTTACCAAACAGAAATTTAATTGCTGTCAGCTACCAGTCTGCTATGCTTCAGGATAGGAGACTGTAGCTATATCATTTCAGGGGCTATGTGCAAACTTAATCCTCAGAGAAATTCGGAGGTACAGATAGAAGGTATTTTACAAGACACAAGAATGCAACACTTCCATCAGTAAGATTCTTACTGTTATCAGAAGCAGAGTTTCATTAGAATAGAAAAAGAACACTGCTTAAGTGTTTACACACATTATGCAAAGTGAAGAACGTGGAAGCTTATGTGATATGGTATCATGCGTTCCCCAAGGAACTCTTAAAGAGCCCAGTCTTGCAGCTACTGAAGCTCGTGGCATGATCCCTTAACTCAAGGAGAAAGAGTAGCTGTTTGCTCTGCAACTTTCATGCCACCGTCAAGAAAAAAAGAAGGCTCTGTCCAAGGTACAAGATTTCCTTCCAGTGAATGAAAGACCTTTGGAAGGGGAAAATGTAAAATGAGGTATTTAATAAACTACAGGAAAAAAGAAAGCGCCTAGACTGTTTTGAAAAACATCTTAGATACTTTTCATATGCAATTGTGGGTCAAGTTTTGTATAAACTATTTATACCTTTTGCACTACTTATTTTATGCTTTTCATATTTTTGCTTCACTGGACGTCGGATCTAACGGCGGGAAGAAAGCATTGTTACTCTGAGGGCAGTTATTATGACACACACAGGTGTTGATCAACATCATCGGCTTTTTTAGGACTTTGCCCTGAGGACAGCGGAACTCAACTTGAATCGTTTTGGTGTTGTGTGGGGTACAGCATCGCCCATCACTGCAGAGGCCGCAGTAACGAGGTTTGTAGGTCTGCACACTCGTGCAGTTCCTGTATTCAAAGCGAACAGCTTTCAGGGACTTCTTTGTTCGGATGCATTTCTTCCCTTTCTAAGAAATATAAGAAATGACATTAGATACATCATTGCATGAGACAGAAAGCAGCTAAAAACTGATACGCAAGGATATAGACCTGCACTTAAAACTTAAATCTGTTGTCTTTGCTTGTTCAACAGCAATAAGACTCTGCAGCTACTTACTTAAGTAGCTACTTAAGTAGTTACTTACAGGTAACTCCTGCAAGATCTGCCCTTGCGTTATTGGGTGAATAATAAATGACAAATAATGCGCACCCTGGTCATCTGAGACAAGCCAAACCATGATTATGAAACTACACTCTACTGGAAAACTTCTGTTGTAGTTGCACCAGAGAATCAGGGAGCCACATGAGCAAGTTACAGGACTAGATTCAGGGGAAAAAAACAGAGGGCTATAACAAACCTCAAAAGTCATGGCCCATTTTTGTGACCCAAGGCAGAACCAGCTTTATCCATGTTATTCTTAACTGATGATTGTCTAAATTGTCCTTGGAAGTTTTCAGTGACAGAGACTCCACATCTGCCCCAGGCAATCCTACTGTTTACTATTCCTACTGCCTGGAAGGATTTCACTCATGACTTAATTTTTCTATGGTCTATTTCTTGTTGTATCCCCCATGGACTCAGAACAGGCTGCGATATCTGAACACAGTTATGAGACCGCACCTCCATTCTCTTGCATTCAGAAAAAGTTCCGTTCAATCATTTTTTCCTTACCAGCACACATTTTCTAGACCTCTGATCATTCTTGCTAGTGTCCCTAACTCTTCCCAACTGTTCCATATCCTTTTCAAAACACAGTATTTAAAACTGCACAGAGTATTCAGCAAAGGCCTTAGAAATGCTTTCCAACACTCAGAACATTATGTGAAGTGATAGTCCTCTTACCTAGGTACATACTCTCTGACAGTAAAACTTGTATAATGTGTAGAAGCAGAAAAAAAGTAATTTCCCTTAGATAACACATTTATTGAAGTGTCAGTGTTGGATTTGCTTTTGGAAAAAGCATCATAATGATTACAATAGGGTTCCATTTAAACAAGCAAATTTTGCAGGATTTCATAGATTTCTCTGCAGTTCCAGATGCTCAACAGACCAGAAATCTGACACATCCATTCTGCATGACTGGAGCAACTCTGTAGTATACATGAAGGTGGTACAATTGCATTTGTGGGAGAAGTTAGACTGCATGAGCTGTCAAAATAATCTGCACATACATTATATCTGATCTGCTTAGGACGGCTCAAATTATCACAGAATCATAGAATTGGTTTGGGTTGGAAAGGGCTTTTAAGGGCCATCTAGTGCAACGTCCCCCTGCAATGAGTGGGGACACCTTTGACTAGATCAGGTTGCTCAGAGCCCTGTTCAACATGACCTTGACTGTTTCCAGGGATGGGACATCTACCACCTCTCTGGGCAACCAGTTCCAGTCTTTCACCACCCTTATCATAAAAAACTTCTTCCTTATATCTAGTCTGAATCTACCCTCTTTTAGTTTAAAGCCATTATCCCTTGTTGGATTGCAACAGGCCCTGCTAAAAAGTCTGTCTCCGCCTTTCTTGTAAGCTCCCTTTAGGTACTGAAAGGCCGCAATAAGGTCTCCCCGGAGCCTTCTCTTCTCTAGGATGAACAACCCCGACTCTTTCAGTCCATCCTCACAGGAGAGGTGTTCCAGCCCTTTGATCATCTTCATGGCCCTCCTCTGGACTCACCAGAGAGGTGCAGCAGGGCAAAATCACCTCTCTTGACCTGCTGGAGGTGCAGCACAGAGCTACTAAGTGAACACAGCTTTCCAAAAGCACTGGGCTTGCTGCACACAGGCTAAAAGCAGTATGTACACTTGTACCTGGACTGTTCCAGACCATAATATTGCAACCTTGGAATTACAGCTGAAGAGACCCTACTCCCCTGCCACTCTTTGGAGCATACCTTATCCAACGGCTCTTCATTTTCACAAGGTCTTATCATGCAAAGCCGTGTCTGCTTCACCATCTCACACTGTTGATTTCTGTTGGTAACACGGGTGGAAAAGCCCATTCCACAGCTTTTGGAACAAGCACTCCATTCTGTTGTTTGCTCAATACAATTGGCACTTGAATCCGACACATCGATCCCGAGTGTGGCCTCTTGTCTGTAGGCTGGAGAAAAAACCCCACAGAACTGTATTACAAGAAAAACTCACGTGAAAACCCAGTATCTAATTAAGCTCTACCAGATCTGGGAAGAAACATGGGGGACAAAAAAAAGATCCAAAATCCACGCTTTCGACAGGATTCAGGAATTTTAAAAGCTGCCTTTTTAGGAGCTCTGCATGACAACTTCATGCATCTAAAAATAAAAGAAGGTGCATATCAGTGTAATCAGCACTTAGATTCAGTTCACTCAAGTCCACAGCTGGAAGAATTACTCCTAATTTTTTAACCAGTTTAGAACTCTAAACTGGTTAAAAACTCTAAACTTATTCCTCACTCTTTCCAACGGAAATACATCAGAAATCTGTTCTAAAGCTACTTCATAAAAATATTTGTATTAGATATGGTTTGAGAGAGGCTGAATGATTTTTCTAAACTAATAAACAGCACGCAAGTAAAGTCCTTTACTCCAAGAGTCATAAAGTCACCCAATCTTGTCAATTATTGACAGATTACAGCCAGGGTGGCAGTAGGGAGGGAAGAAGGAAGTAATTTCCAGGAGTTATCATAGCTCCTCAAAGCCATAGCCAACTCTGATCATCGTCCTGCCCTCATGGCAGTCTTAAGCTCTATTATGCAAATATTATTACTGTATAGTTTGGTTCAGTGCTTATCACAGAAGTAAACAGACTGAGGCAACACGACTGAACTGTCAGTCACAGGTCTTGCTTGTAATGCTCTACAACAGCATTTTTGCCTTTTGGATGGTAAAGCTCCACAAAGGTGGCTTTCCAAGAGGTATGTCCACTGCTAGACAGAATACAGATAATCCATCTGTAGGCATTTTACACATTAGCCTGTCACTGTCAAACAAGTCAAAGAAAAGGAAAAATAGTAGGAAGGTGGCAAGCTTTTTGTTCATACCTTATGTGCCTTATAACTGACACTTCACAGGACTCTGACAAGTTATTAGAGCTTTTCTTCCTGGATCTTTTCTTACTTGTTTTTCAAATGGATTAGCTGTGTTTCAGCATAACTAACTGCTTAAGACCACAAAGAACAATGACTGGAAGAGAACACTGTGCCCTCAGCTCTCAGTATAAGTGGCTTACGAAAATTCATCTTGAACTAATAGTCTAATTTAAAGGGAATTGTGACATAATTCAATAAGAAATCAGGGGGAAAATATTACGTAGCTTTATTTTTTCAATTACACTAGCAGTTTATGAGTTCTGTGTTTTGGAATGGGATTTTTTGGTTTTTTCAGATCTACTCACTGTGTTTATAACCACTGCTTCTCCCAAGTACTTTGTAATGCTTTGATGCCAACAATAATGATGAGAGCTCTAGCATAGGCAGGCAGGGATCTCTTGGCATTTTAGCTACCATGCTGACCACTTGTAATAACAGGAGAATTTACAGGGAAAAAAAGTCTCTTGTAGACTAAGCTGTTAGAAAAGTATTTATGATGCAACATACTCTTGCAGAGCAACTAGCAAGACGGCAGCTTTGATCTGAGGGTGGAAATAACGTTTGGAGGATTATGAGCTTGCCCCTGTTTTATTCCACTCACTGACCTACCAGATAAACAGTAATTTCAGAACTGGGAACTAACTCAGGTTAACAACCTTTGAAAACTGCTATGCACGTTCATCCTCAGGATATCTCTTCTTTTACCTATTGAACTGGTTTTATTCATAACCACTGGTATACTCACTAGTGACTCTAGATGAGAAAAAAGAGCAGAGAAAACGATCACACAAAGCAATGTCTCTTAGATTTGGCAACCCCACGGATATTTCCAGTGTGATACCACCTCCTCCTCACAATGACTGCAATAATTAGTTTTATTTTCCTCACCAGCCATAGCAAAACCTCCCAAAGTCACTTCATCCTTAGGGTCACAGATCCACTTCTCGCAGCACTCTCCGGGGACTTCGATCTTCCTGGGGAAGGGGCAGTCGGGGCCGGGGAGCAGCAGGTCCAGGTTACAGCGGGGCAGGCAGCCGATCTGTCCGTCCCGGCAGGTGCACTGGTACTTGCAGCTGGGCTGGAAGGTTTCCCCGTTGCGGTAAATCATCCCGTCAAACACGCAGTTGTCCCCCTCCAGCACTAGCCGGAAAAGAGAATGAATTTCACTGAGGCGGAGGGGAGCCGGCCGCCCCCCGCGACGCTGCGGCGGGTTTCCCTCCCGGTCCCGGGGCCGGACACCCCGGACACCCCTCGGGCAGCAGCCAGAGAGCCCCCGGAGAAGCCGCATCCCCCGAGGGAACAGCGGGCCGGCGGCACCCTCCGGCGGGCACGGCGACGGGAAGGTCTCCCCTCCGCCCCGGGGAGGGCTGCCGCCGGCCCCGCCGGCCCCCCAGTCCCGCCGCCACCTACCCATGCAGATGCCGGTGGCCCCGCCGCCGTCCTCGGGGCCGCGGTCGCAGTAGAGTCCGCTGCTCTCGTCGCAGGGCAGCAGCGGGGAGCAGCTCTCTCCGCGCTGCCGGGCGCACACCAGGCAGCAGGAGCAGCCGTCCAGCACGGCCGGCACCCCCGGGGCGCAGCGCGGCGGCTCGGCCGGGCAGCGCCCGCCGCAGGGCCGGGGACACGCCGGCTCCCGGCCGCTCACCTGCGGGGACAAAGCGGCCCCCGAGAGGCCGGGTCACGGGGCCGGCCCGGCCGCCGGCTCTCCCCCCCCCAACCCCGCCGGGCGCCCCGCACTTGCCTGGCACAGCCGGAGCAGGAGGAGGAGCAGCAGCGGGGGCAGGCCCTGCCCGCCGCCCGTCGCCATGGTCCCGGCCGCCGCCTCCCCGCCGCGCCGCTGGGCTCTGCCGGCAGAGCCATTGCAGCCGCTTATATAGAGGCCGTCGGGGACCCCCCCTCTCCACCGCCACCCCCGCTCCCCCCGCGGCGGGCAGCGCCGGCCGGAGGCGGGGAGCTGGAGCCGGGCCGGGCGCTCCGCTCCCCCCGCTCCTCCCCGCCACCTGCCCCTGCCCGCACCGGCGGGAGCGCTCTCCCCCGGGGGCGTTACACGGAGACGGGACCGCAGCCCCGAGGGCAGAGCCCACCCCTCCCCTGCGGCCAGGGTCTCCCCCGGGCGGGGGCTGCCGCCCTCAGCCCGTCCCCACGCCCCCAGCCCGCCCTGCTGCCCCGCGGGCGGCTCACACGGCAGCTGGGAATTGTAGGGAAGCACGGGCTGCCCCACACAGACGCCTCAAGGGCCGGGGCTGATGTTGAGGGGTACGCCATGGGCTCTGGCGTGGCCAACATGGGCGTTCAAGACCAGCCACCCCAAACGCAAGCACCTCTTGGGGCTGTTTCTGGCCCTGGCCTGAGGCTTCGTGAGCTTTGGGGGTGGGTTTGGGAGGTCATAAGTGGGCCCCGTGAAGGTGAGGGGTTGTGTGGTGATCACAGGACGGCCGTCGCCATGGTCCCGGCCGCCGCCTCCCCGCCGCGCCGCTGGGCTCTGCCGGCAGAGCCATTGCAGCCGCTTATATAGAGGCCGTCGGGGACCCCCCCTCTCCACCGCCACCCCCGCTCCCCCCGCGGCGGGCAGCGCCGGCCGGAGGCGGGGAGCTGGAGCCGGGCCGGGCGCTCCGCTCCCCCCGCTCCTCCCCGCCACCTGCCCCTGCCCGCACCGGCGGGAGCGCTCTCCCCCGGGGGCGTTACACGGAGACGGGACCGCAGCCCCGAGGGCAGAGCCCACCCCTCCCCTGCGGCCAGGGTCTCCCCCGGGCGGGGGCTGCCGCCCTCAGCCCGTCCCCACGCCCCCAGCCCGCCCTGCTGCCCCGCGGGCGGCTCACACGGCAGCTGGGAATTGTAGGGAAGCACGGGCTGCCCCACACAGACGCCTCAAGGGCCGGGGCTGATGTTGAGGGGTACGCCATGGGCTCTGGCGTGGCCAACATGGGCGTTCAAGACCAGCCACCCCAAACGCAAGCACCTCTTGGGGCTGTTTCTGGCCCTGGCCTGAGGCTTCGTGAGCTTTGGGGGTGGGTTTGGGAGGTCATAAGTGGGCCCCGTGAAGGTGAGGGGTTGTGTGGTGATCACAGGACGGTAGGGGTTGGGAGGGACCTTCAGAGATCATCTAGTCCAACCCCCCCCGCCTTCCGCCAAAGCAGGGTCACCCAGAGCAGAATGGGCTGGAACGCATCCAGGTGGGTTTTTAACATCTCCAGAGAAGGAGACTCCACCTCTGGGCAACCTGTTCCAGTGCTCTGCCACCCTCAAAGTCAAGTTTTTCCTCATGTTGAGATGGACATTCCAGTGTTCCAGTTTGTGCCTATTGCGCCTTGTCCTGTCACCGGGCACCGCTGAGAAGAGCCTGACCCCATCCTCTTGACACCCGCACTTTGGGTCTTTTCTTCTCCAGGCTAAACAGACCCTGGTCTCTCAGCCTTTCCTCATAAGAGAGGTACTCCATCCCTTTGATCACCTTTGTAGCTCTCCCCTGAACTCTCTCCAGTAGTTCCCAGTCCTTCTTGAGCTGGGGGAGTCCAGAACTAGTACTCCAGAGATGGCCTCACCAGGCCAGGCTAAAGGGGGAGAATGACCTCCATCAACCTGCTGGCCACTTCAGTTTCAAGTCACGGGCACTGTTCGTTACCAGAGGGGTGCAGGTGTATCAGCTGGTAGGACACAGAACTTGCACAGGGAGCACCATGAAGCTCCTGTGATGAGCTGACCTGTAACAGGCTCCCTAGTTCTTGCATGGCCTGTGCAACTGTAGGA
This sequence comes from Calidris pugnax, assembly GCF_001431845.1. Classification (NCBI taxonomy): domain Eukaryota; kingdom Metazoa; phylum Chordata; class Aves; order Charadriiformes; family Scolopacidae; genus Calidris; species Calidris pugnax. The sequence continues at coordinate 18,105,942 of NW_015094509.1, read as the reverse complement.
GATGCAGAGCCGACATGTCAGGCCTCAGGAATGTTTTGGAGAAGTAACTCCAGTGCTCTGTGCTGTGCAGTTATTTTAGTGTTATGCAGGAGGGATTTAGGCCAAGTGTAAGGGAGACTAAATCTGTTAACGGGTTTTACTTGTCAGGAATTGCCTTCTGCCCAAGGCAGGCCTTCTTGGGTCTTACTGCTGTACAGATATTCTCTGTCCCTGGTTGTCTGGGGCAGATAATATGCACTGGATTCTGTTGTGGCTTGTTAAAGAGAAAATATTTGAAAAATAAACAAAAGTTGTAGACAGACTAGTGAAAACAAGATGCCTTTTAAGCTTAAGACATGACACAAGTGGTACTCATGAATTTACAAGGCTGCTGTAGCTCTAAGCCAAAGAAATACTCAGCACAAAAGCAAATTATCAGATACAAGTTTTGTTTTGGATATAAGTCACCATTCCTTTCTTGATGCTGAATGGCAACAGCAGGGTTTCTGGAAAAGCCTGACATTCTGGCCAAAGTAGACTTCACTGGTCACATCTTGGCCCTTCATATTCACAAACAGCAGGACCCGGCAAGGGGAGCACTGGGTTGTTCAAACCTTATTAGGAGCTTGGGCACAGGTTTGGGATTATTTCAGTCATCCAGTGCCTTACAGGTCATTTCACTTTCCTTACGTCCTTCCTTTGTTTTTTTTTTTCCTTTTCCTGCTTCTTTGCTTCTTGCTTCCGATTTGCGCAGCCAACACAAAGCCACTTTTTGCAGTGCTTTACTCGCTTTACTCACTTTACTCACAGAGCAGAATGACCAATGGTCTTGGCCATATGTAAAGATTTGTTAAAGAGAAGGAAGGCTGATCATGTAGTGTTCCCAGAAGCGAAACTGTGAGCCAGAGGAGCACATACGAGATTTGGTTTTGCCTGTAACTCCATATGTGAATCTGATGAGGTTCTCAGTCCAATAATCGTTCACAGCCACTGAAAGTTACTTTCCCTTTCAATGAGATTACTTCACACCACTTTTAAATATCTTCAGGTCTATAAAAAAGGTTTCACGATAAAAAGCTGCAGAGGGAATCAAAGAAATGAAAAGAATATTTACCAGTGTACTTAATTTAGAAAAAATAGCTGGTTTACATGCATTTAATAAATTTATTAAGTCCCTGTTTGTTTATAAAATACCAGTTATGAAAATAAGGTGAAGCTGCAGTTTAGTACAATGGGGTCAAATACCTTTGCCCGGACATTTCAGTCCCTCCAAAGCATGTATCGTTTGGTATCCATTAGAACTACCAGTTCTAGGATGCTGCTCCATCTCCCTAACAGTGAATCTTTTTGCCGGTTCTTGTTTTACAGTGTTTCTAAGGGTGACATACTTTTCTTATTGCATGAAAGTACCCTTTGTTAGTCCTCACAGAGTAAAATAATGATCAGGTGGAGGGGTTTCTTGCTGGCTTCGCTGACAATGAATAGCGTTTATTCATGATATAAATTTAGTAGGTACAAATAAATATTTTAGTTTCTCTGGGTTTGCTTTTTTAAAAGAACTATATTTAAGTGAATTAATATTTGGGCCGCCACCTTGACTCTAGCTGTTGCAAAGATTAATTCCTCTTAATATTTAAAGAAATTAGCCTCTGCTCTTCACTCTGCAGGAAGGCAGTGGGAGAACAGTGTTGAGAGGTGTGAGTTCAGGAACAGAATCCAGCAGCAGGGTCCCAAGATTAAGGATTTACTTAAGCGCTTTCCTGCAGCAGGGTCACAGGCAAGAAAGGGATTTCATGGTACCCAGTAAGAGGAAAACAGTAATTTGTGATTTCTGACGGTTAGGGACATAACCTGTGTAGGTATTTAAAAGGCTAACTAGGGGCTGTGGAGGAGAACAAACACTGAACTGTTCTCTAACCATCTCTTTAAAATTCAGCTTCGAATTGCTGCGAATGCTTGAGGAAGCCAGGTAATGTGCCTCATGCTGCACTTAATGTCAAGGCAGAAACTGCTTTCTAGATGTCTTTTCTTTCTGGAAGGGATGCAGCTTTGTATTTAACTGCAGAGAGTGTATACCCAAAGTCAGCAGCAGCTGGTGTGAGTTCCTACATGGACCAATATCAGCCTTTGTGGTTTCAGCCTTTGAAGATTTTCACTCTGGATTCCTTAACTCTACCTTGGGCTAAATCTCTGGCATGGTTGTCTGGGCATGATCTTTATTCAGACCTTTACCTACATAGTGCTAGTAACCCTAAATGTGTCACTTTTACCCATCAGGTGTACTTCTACACCACCAGATGGGTGTTTTACCATCAAAGCTCCAAGTGAAGCCGTATCTAAAAGACTGGAAGCAGAAGTTACATATAAAACTGGCTTAACTTTTAGAAGATTTCTAGTTGTTGATCCAGTTCCTATCCAGAGCTGTCTAGGTACGCATCAAGCATTACAAAAAATCACGCATTCATTCTAAGATCCCTCTGTTTAAAGCCAACCTCCTCTCCAGCCTCCTGTGAAGGCCACTGCTTCACAACAGGCAGCCCCACAGAATTCTCTTCCACACTTCATGTGTAGCAAGTGATGCAATTTTAAGAGAATAAAATTATCATAAATGCCACACCCTTCTCTTTCTCTTTCTGCTCTTTTGTCCTGCCATTTTTTACTGATACAAGTGTAAGGTGGATGTTTCATCCCTTGCCCTGCACTGTCTCATAAATTTATGCTCACTCTGGTAGTCTACCTCACAAATCACAATACTTTTCTTAAATATATATTGTAATTTTGGATTTTTAACTAGCCCTTCTCAGCCTAGATGTTAATGTTGCACATGACTTAAATATGGAACAAACAAAAATTATATGAACACCCCAGTAAATTCGTAGTATCAGCGCTGTTGTCAGCTTTTCGTTTACATGGACATAGCCATAGCAAGCCATCAGACTTGATAACAAACTGCATCAGTTCCTCCCTCAAAGTATGGGAGCAGCATAAGAGGTTCTCCAGCTATGGATGAAATGGCTGTAACTAACCCAGTCCTATCTGTCTGAGCTGGTGGAAATGCTGGAAGAAGATTTGTGAGGTGTGAATCATGTTGCTCACTTGGATGCCTGGGAACCTAGACTAATATTTAGGGTCATCCTGATGGTCATTCTCACCTGGTCTGAGCCATTCAAATCAACCTTCCCTCACTCAACATGCTCTGAGATATATACCGCAGTCATTTTGGTTCAAAAGAAATCTTTCTGAGGTTTGAGTGAACTCTCCTACAGTTGTCTCTGCTTATATGATTAGTCTATACAAGTACTGTGGAGTTTGGAAGTTGCTGTTTGACTTCATGAGCAGACCAGGCCAGTGAATTTTTCACACCAGTACATGGTCTGAACCCAATGACTTCTCTCTTCAAAAGACATTCTGCATCAGCTGAAAGATGGATATTCCAGGAAAGCAGCTGGTTTGTTCTATGATAAACACCGTTAACTGTGTCATTATTTTAAGTAGGATTTAAGGTGTAATTATTTTTAATGGCAATATTATCAGAATCAATCCCCCAGACTTAACCATGGTTGTGGTTTTGAGTTGAGATTAAAAATGAATTATCCTTTTACCTATAGAAGAGTTCTTGTATTTTTTATTTTGTACAGTGTTTTGTGTGGTGTTTTACAATTCCATTGAGCCTATGCAACGATACCGTTAGTTTTGCAATACTTAAGAGTTGTGCAAGTGACAGTGATTTGGATTTCATTTGTTTGAGATATGCCTCATGCTTCTTCAAAAAGAGCAATTTTGGCAAATTAGAAATTTGGGAAAAATGTGTTGGAAGCAAAATATTTTAGATAGTTCTTTAAGAAATATTTTTACGTACAATTGAAGAAAATTTTGCAATGAAATAGCATTTCATTTAAAATTGAAACATCACTTAGAAAATGTCAGAACGAATTATGGGGAGTTGCTTCATTACTTTTGACTCACACAATTCTATGTGCTCAAAAGAAATTCACAAAATGTTCCAGTTTATTCCAATCTGCATGTTCCACCAAAAAAAAATTAATCGGTTTCTTTCCTCCAGAGCTATCTCAGCTATAGAGCCTGCTGGAAATACTTACAGCCCAAGTCACCAGGTGGAGTTACTACATATGGCTTTGTTATTTTGGGGACCATAAGAGGAATTTTGGATTTCTAAGAAAGATGCTACTTTTATTTTTTTATTTATAATTGGTTCTAATATCTAAAAAGCTGTAGTGAACAGGGAGAACATTTGTCCTTTGTAGTTAGAAGAGTGCAGGTGCAAGGGTTTGCTGTGGTTTCTTGTGGGCTGTGATTTTTAGAAAAGAGAGCCAAGAAGCACAAACATGGTACCCATACTGCTACGAAGAGTGCAAACAGTAGGGTAGGAACGGCTCATGTCCCCACTGCTCAGGGCTGTCATTCTTTAGAGCAGAAACTCCTTGTACACACTAACTGGCTTTTAGTGACTGAACAAAGTGCTTGAAGTAACACAAGGGCTGTGCTGCAGCTCACCAAAATGATGTTTTGTTACGAGGAATCTGAGAGTAGGTGCTGCATACCATGGGCTGTGGTATGGATGCCTGCTCCTGCTCAGGGCGGCAGTGTGTGCAGTAATTCAGTAACTCACTTTTCTGTAGTGCTGATTTCTGCTACATTGGAAAACAAAGGTATGAGATTTGGTTCAGGAAAAGGCCATTAAAATTTGCTCTCAAAGGTCTTTATTTGCTTATTTCACTCAATTTTAAAATTTATTAACCCTAAATGTATAATTATGCTTTCTATCTGAAATTACCAGATTGAGGTGACTGAGAATGTAATTTGGATCCATTTTACTACATTTACTGATAATGGATGAACAGAATTGGGAAAATTGTCCTTTCTTTATTCATTAGGTGAGACTCATTTTGGTGCAGAGAGGCAATAAGGTCTTTGAGGAACATATCACCTAATTTTTACTTCAAGAGCTTCAGTGAGAAGTACATGAACAGGTCATGTGGAATGTATGGGGGCTTTTGGCTCTTCCTGGATGAAACGGCTATTGCATGGCTGCCCCTTGGGTTCCTTTTGGGAGTAAGAATAACTGTGTGAGTGACGGCAGGAAGGGGCTGCAGATTTGAAGAACCTAATGATGGTAAAATAGGTGTTCTGCAATCAGAAAGTTAGTTCAGAAGAATGGGGTTTCCTCTCTGAAGTTTTTTGCTCTCTAAAGAGTAGCTGCTCTTCAGAGCATGTCTGAGAGAAAGGAGTATGGCTAATGAGATCCTAATTCAGCTAATTGACAGTTCCTGACCTTTCCAAGTAAGCGTGGTTACCAAATGGCATGATTTAGGGCTGTCCTTTGTGCCTGTTTCCCATATCCTCATTGGACTCTGCCAAGTGCTGAATAATCTGGCCATAAGTAGTGAAAACATATTTTATAGTTTTCATTTCATTTTCCAATATGCTTTTGTCATATTCTTTTGTGGCCATAACTGAAAAAGAAAAAGACTTGGGAGAATAAACAAAAACTGACAGTGTGTCCTGGGAATGAGCAGTTCCAGAGGTTTTGAACTGGGACAGATCTGAAGTAGAAACTGTGAACTACTGAGAATACAAGGCAAGGAAAACAAATGAAGTACAATTAAATTGGACCCTCTTCTCTTAAGGACTTTATATAATATAATCTCTGTTGTTGCTTTGTGCCCCAGGTGTAGAGGCATTCTCAGAGGTAATTCTTGCCATTTAAGGTTTTTAAGGTTAAAACTGTTGCTCCTAGAGCAAATGACTCTCAAATAGCCAGCGAAAGCAGAGAAGTACAAGAGTAATAGGTTCCCTATGGAGGGATGCCCCATAGCAAGCTGCCTGACCCACTGTGTGGCAGCTGCATGCTGTGAGGGGCCCCAAGAGTGCGTGGCAGCCAGCCTGGCTGGGAGTGAGAAGGGCAAGGACGCCGAGTACACATAAAGAGGGTTGTATAGGGACATACCTGGCATGAGGCGTTCCTTTCTTCTAGCTGGAAGAATTTTGGAGACAGTACATTTCAGTTCAGATATAAGCATCTCTCATTTATCTTGGTCATTAATATGTCTGCATTTTTTTATCATCTGTTCTGAGTTCCTGCATTGCCCGCGAGTAACACATTCTGGGCTGGCAAGCTGGATGCCCTTCCAGGGAACTGTTTCCAGCCATAGCTCCTGGACCAATTCTCTGATCTTCCCAAAATCTCCTTGATGTTTCCGTAAGTTAGGGCTTAATAATACTCATAAGGAAATGCTGAAATGTTGGTCTTGTTCTGATAGCCAAGCCTTTACTGCTGGCACTACAAAGAGATTTTTTCTCCTTTAGACAGCCATATGATATCAGCACTGCATACCATCTAACTGCATGTCCTGATTCTCGCCAAAGGAAACATACTGAATTGAGCTTTCCCCACCCAGAGGAGTCACAGAGTCCAAGCACTTTATCAGCCATCCAGCAAAGAAATCGAAGACATGAGAGATGGAAGAAACGATTGGTCATCTAATCTCTTTTTTTTCTGTTTTTGCTGGTCTGGTTTCCAGGGAGATACTGTATTAAAAGGAGTGGTCCACATATTCACTTCACTTATAAGCTGCCTCATTGTAAAAACAACATTTAAAAATAAAGTTTAAAAATACTTGTGGACTGAAAATGTTATTGTGTCATTGTTTAGCCAAGCTGAAATAATTTAATACTTTCAATATTCCTTGTAAACGATCCATTCAGGCTTTTTTTCCTGTGTTTCTCTAAATTCTATCCAGGTTTTCCTACTGAAATCCATAGAGCAGAAAAATTCTATTCAAACCAACATGCCATTTTTTCTAAATCAAAGTCAGGGGTTTGTTTATAGGGAGTGCTTTAGCACAGTTCATTCCCTTTTCCCATTTTCCTTTCCTTGATCCCTCTAAAAACTTCCAGGACAGACTCCCACTGTTTTCCCTTTTGTGGAAATGGAAGCTGGATATGAATTTAAACAACTTTTTTTTTCCCCTCACATTCTTTTTCCTTAGGACACGTATGCTTGCTGATACATATGTTTTATAATTTGAAATAAGCTCAGTGCAAATATTCCCTGAGGACAGCAGGACGTTCACGTGCCCTGCAAACATTCCCAACTTTGAGGAAGGACAGAAGATCCAGAATTCTATGGGTAAAATTTGGGATTACTGTTTAGTCTTCTCTTCAAAGAAGAGATTTGATAGGGATGCAGGATGTCCTGGAAGAAAAGTGATCTTCCCCCGTAGGAGAAGGGAATCTCCATTCCTGGGTAGGGCTCACTCTCATAGTATGTACCATACACCACTACGGCCCGTGCAGCTGGGGAGCGGTGGCAGAGAGGACGCTGTAGCTACTAGGGGAAAATTCCAGCCCAAGTGGTTATTTTATAAGTCCAGTTCTAGAGGTGGTGTGACAAGAAGCTCCAGGGCAGTGAACTTCAAACTTCAAAACTTACCAAGGGGAATGGACTGTACAAGTGGTAGCCACCTGAGCTGGCACATAACACTGGGTCTTGCGAGAATTTAGCGACTTCTAGCTTTGAAAGAAACTGATACCTAACAGACTAAGTGCTAGACACACAAACCTGTCTGATTTGGAACGCTACAGCCTCAACATGTTTGCAGAAGCATGTGGAGTAAGATATAACACTTCTGAAATCAAGCATCTTCCCATGATGAGTTTGTTAACAGATAGCTATAAATAACTGCAAATGTTAAGCAAATACAAATGTGAAGTTTTCTAGATTATTACTGCATATAGAGGCAAATTTTGTGTTATGCTGGAAATGTTACCAGCCATTATCTTCTGAGAGTCCACACAGCTGAGAAAGTAGATTGGAAAGCATTCCTGATATTGTAGAAAATGATATGCATTGATTTTCATTATGACACGTCACTTTGTTTCACAATTTTTGAACAATTGTGTGGCGTATTGACAAGAAAATCTACAGAAAGCTGGAGCACCCTGCATTAGTATTCATACACATTCAAATTTGTGGGCACTTGCACTATAATCCTGTCTTTCTGCCACATTGAAGTAGTCTCAAGACTATTAATGTAATGTACAAAGCAGCTAGAACTTTTATGGTGATGTACAAACAAAGCTTAGAAAACTGCAGAACAGGAGTCCTGTTGTGAGTTTCAGTGACTAGCTGAGATTATGAATAAATCTAGATTGCTAAGAAAAAAAAGAAGAAATCTCCAAATAAATATTAACAAGACAGTAATTTGATGACTTCATATATCTGTAATAGGGGAGTTTGGGTTGAAGATCTTAGATCCATGACAAGTACTATACTGGACATCCTGTCGCAGTTTTGTTGGAAGAAATTAGGGATTCTCAAGTGTAGCTGGTGTCACAAGATCCAAGAATGGAAAATCATACCTTATATATCAAACTAGACTGCCGGCAGCTGCTTTCTGTACCATCCCACTGCCCCAGTGACATAGTGATTCAGAACTCGATCTGTAGGGATGTAGACATCACTGCAGTGGTCCGAATTTAGGCTTCCTTGCTCTTAAAAAAGTGTGGAACTTCAGATCTGATAATGGATGATACTGTTTGTCCTTAATAGCTATTGACTTCGCTGAATGATGGTTCTTCAACAAACATAAATCTCGATGAAAGCTAAAATATTACAGCAGTTGCAAAGGTGAAATGTGAGAGATGGCGGCAGGAGGGAACTGTATTTGGATGCAGTGGGGAGCAGAGTACATTCGCCACTGGTACTCAGGCTTCAGTCCCTGAAGTCTTTACGTGGAGCAATCGTAGCTGTGTAATTACTGTAGTGCAGCACCAGCATGCTGTGAGCACAGCTGATCGGGAGTTAAGAAAACTGGGGAGGAAGACATTTGGTCAACAAATACACATTCACTTGTTTGTTTAATGAAAGGAAAAGCACCTTTTTCCAGGCTGCTTGCCATCTGTGCACAACTGGATTTTCCTGTGTGGCAGTCTACAAAAAAAAGAAGGGGGCCAGGGGGGAGAGGAAGGGAGGAAGGATAGTAAAGCAAAGCAGAGCTGGGCTCTGATCCACTTCCTTTCGTTTCATTGCTCTGCTCTTTAATCTCTGCAGCCGCTCGTGCAGGTGTTAACAGGACTGGCAAGGGCCATCAGTGTGTCGGGCCTACTGACACCCCTTCCTCCCTCAGTACCAGCGCCAGGCAATTAGAAATGGCTGTGAAGTTCTTTTAGTTCATAAAAATTTCCAGCAATATTTGCTCCAGTATAGCTTTTCAGCTGCAGTGCTGCGCAGACAGCAGGCTGGGTGTGTGAAATCCATGGCTGCAGAAGTATGCTTTAAAGTCTCTAGGCCGCAAGTTTGTTCCTCTTGCCAAGAGGAGAGGAAAATTTTTATAAGCTGGAAACAGAAATAAAAGGAGGTCAGGGACAAACCAGGAGAAAGTAAAAGAGAAGCGATAGAAATACAAGCAGAAAGAGAGACATACCTTATATTAATAATGCAACTTTCTAATCAATTGTTATTCAAACCTTATCTCCAAAAATAGTCATGGCACAACTGGAAGCGAACACTGGGATCTTAGCAAGTTCCCTAAACCAAATTTTAAAACTTAGTGCTTGGCAAAAGTAATTCACTGAGATGGTACATGTGATAATTAATTAATATCTGTAATATATTTTTTCTAATACATATTACCATAGATTCCTAGAATGCCATGTGGTAAGCACAATACAGATACAGAAAAAGACACAATCCCTGATCCTGACACCTTTGGACCTAAATAAAATTAACAGGCTTATTTCAGCATAAGAATGTATGGATATTAATAGAAGCTGAAAGGAGAAATTATAGTGTTTATGATCATGCTAAATCTTTTCTGCAAGACATTCTTAAACTGATATAGTCATCACTCCAGGTTTCATAGTGTAAGATAAAAAAATGTGTGTCCCGCACCATCCAAATATTATTCATGCAAACATTATCTCAGCAGTATCAGCTTGTTTTTAACAAACGGGAGTTCTTTGTTGAGTAGATGATCTATTTTTTTTCCTCTTTGTGATAAAACTATATGCCCTCTTCCCTGTATACCATGATTTCTTGCTTTTCTACTCTGATTCAGTTTTTGTGGCTTAAAATATTTTCATGTGAGTAGTTTGATTGCATCTCCTGTTAACATAATGCAGGACATTTTATATAGACGTAAGACTGATAGATTTTAATGTAAAGTCTAAATTAAACCTTTAAAAACTTTCTTGTGAACAGAAAGAGACTGGCTGCATTTTAAGAGGACAATACTTTTTCTCAAAACCATGCTTGTCAAAAACGGTCAAGATAGGCTCTAAAACATTTACTGAAGAGATAGCACTAGTTCCAGGGAATAACTGGAAAGGTAGTGCCAGGTTATATATAAATTAGTAGTTGAGATTGTGTAAATTTTACATTTAAAAATTAATAAGCCAATTAATAACTAAAACATCTTCTTTATAAAATAAGGATTCTACTGGCAATTAGACAGATTACTTGTAAAAAGGCGTAATGGAGCAGCAATCTGGAAGAAAAATGTGCAGTTATTTTAATGCTATTAATGTTTAATAGAAAAATATAGGCATTAAATGTCTCATGTATGATTAGCAGATGTAATTCAAAACTAAGTTTTGGTCATGTCTGATGGTCTTGCTTAGCTAATTATAGTGATTATGAAGGAATATGTTATTTTGTAATGGAGGTAAACCTCTAGTTCAGCATCCATGGAACAACGAACGAGTATCACAGATACCTTTACAATAAATGGTATCATGAGTCGCTGTGTCAGAACAGAGAACAGGGAGCAAAGGAGTGGGAGGCAGATGAAGGAGCTAAATATATGGGCTGAGTAGCAGTGAAAACTCTATAGTCTCTCTGATACAGTGATTGTTCAGGAACATTCAAATTATGACATAATAAAAGAAGGGAGAGAAGCTCCTCTCCTTCTCTGGGTACTCTTGTTTATTTAATACAAATTGTTAACATCTCTAAAAACAAAAACATGTTAAATATGAATGGAGAGACAGCTCATTGTCAACCACTGCGTTTTTCTTGCAGAAGAGTGAAAAACAGCTCCCCAGTTCAAAACCAGTGGCTTGCTTAATCTGTTTCACATTTTAGCTCAACTTTCAGCCATTGACATGAGAAAGGAAGGATGTGAGTGCTCATCTGTGTGTTTTCGTAGTGAGTAAGCTCAGTGCTATTTCACCCAGATGTTTCTGTAGTGTGGTATGGGTGGAAAGTTGACAAGGTCCACTAGGCTTCAAAGATCCACAGCTTAATATCAGCAACCCACTAGCTGAAGTACTAGCCTGCCATAACACCACTTGATCTCCTTGGGGAGATTTTTCTCACTATCAGATTTTGCTGAATGTAGGCCTTCTTAGGTTTCTTCTTCTGTAGTGCCTAGAAAGCAGGCTTTGAATATGTTAAAAAAACAATTAGAGGACATGAAACAGTCAGGGATGAAAGCAGTGCAAGCAAAACCTCAAAATGTCTCTCTAGATTTGAGCAGTTCACTATACTGCAAAGATGCCTTTTGTTTAGTAAAGACACCTTGTTTCATCACCAACTTGCTCTTGGAGACTAAAAGTAGATACTGAAGGATATAGGTTTCTAGTCTATGTCTCCCGAAATCCAGCAGAATGGGTTAGGACACTGCTGTTGCGTGTCTTGCTTTAAATGTAGACAGTGATCCAAAACTAGATCCACCTGAGGATTTTCACTGCCCCAGAGGTGGTAGTGCCCTAGCTGCCCAGCTGCTTAGGAATTTCAGTAACAATAAATAGAATTTTCCATAAATATTCATTTATTCAGGGAATTTTTGTATTATAATGTTATGCAATTACGTGATTACTGTCTTAGTTCTGTTCTGTCAGCTCAGTTTTTGATTCTGCATTGAGTAGAGCCAAAAAACATTGGGGTTTTTTTCTCCAAGTAAAAATATGGTTTTTTCTCACACAAAATAAGTGGTGGTTTGAATATTTTGATAGCTTTTGAAAATATCAGTGCTTGATTTCACACAAGAGAAATCTTTCTGTGAAATTAAAGAACCTACATTTCAAGTAGCAGAACCTTGATGAAGCTGTATTTACTTAAAATTTAACTTGATTTAAAGTATCCTGTTTTATAACAACTGCCAATTTTTAACAGTCCCAACAGCAAAAATATAAATAGACCATGTTTGACATTGCTTCTTTAGCACACAGTTATTTTGCTTTTTAATTATATTAATTTCTACTTTTCCCCCATATGATTTCCAAACCCCAGAATACCCTGCTTTAAAGACCAGTGATTCTAAGGTTCCCGTGTTGTAGGTTTCCAAATTAAGCAAGATTTTTCACAACCTGTTTTGTTCTGTCCTCTTTTCAGATTTTAACTTTAACCAAATGGATACTTTTCTCAAAGTACTTTTATGAAGTAGTTTCATGGGGGAAGAATGGATAAAGTATTATTATATCTTACTGTGAATGTTTTGGTTATCCAAATCTCACTCTAAGTTTCAAAGCTGCTGGAAAAATTTAGATATGGAAATCCTCTATAGCTGTCCTGTGGATTTAACGCTGCTCCCAGTGAAGCCAGTACTGCTCCTGTGCCCAATTTCAGCGTGAGGGCTCAAGCCAATACACTGGGAATTAGCCCAGCCTGGGGAGCTTAACACCATGGTCACCCACATTAACAAGGAGATCTCTGCATCAGAGGCAGAGACAGGCTTTTTTGAAAACAAAAGGATGAGCTATTTGAGCCTAGAGGAAGAAAGAAGAAGAAAGTGAGGAAAAGGAGGTTAAAAATAAGGGAGGACAAAAAGAAGGGCAAGAGGGAGAATTAACCATCAGTGGTTTTGCTTCTGTGCAAACACTTGGGTGCAGCTGGGAAGTCCTTTCCTGCAGTCAGCATGAAAACTAACTCCAGCACAGGGCTCCATCGAGCATGTCCCTGGGCTGGCTGACTTGCTTCTGTGTGAGCCAAACCACTGAAGTGTAGCTGAGGGAAAGAGGTGGAGATGCCAAATACTGGGATTCAGCTGTCTGAGTTTTCCATATAAAAGTCAGCAAAATAGAGATCTACATATTTTGTAAAACTGAAGCCAGTTTCCAAAAGAAGGTCATAGAATTAAAACAAAAACATCCCAAATCATTTACAAATAGTGATTGGATTGGGCTTTGAAGTTCTTTCTTACTGAACAGATGGCAAGCCCAGCACGTTGGCTGATCTGGAAAAAATCAGGGTGTCTCTCCACCAACACTGGAGAGCATAATTCATAATCTTTAACTATGTTTTTTAATTAACTACTTAAATGTACTTAAGTCTAGAACTCTCCTCATTAATTTTTTTCACTTCTCAGGATTCGGTCATTTTATAATTCTTTGATTAACTTCGTGACCTCTCTTCATGTTTTCTTTTCTTTTCTTGACTGACATTTCAGTCATTTCATATTTCATTCAAAAATATTGCTTTCCTGAATTCTTTTACTTTCTACTTTTTTTTTGCTTCATAGAAGTCTTGTTTCCACTCCCACTCTGAGTCTTATCCAATACCTGCTGGTGTTAATAGAAAAATATTCCATCAAAATCAGCAGATTTGGGGCAGGCTTGTTCTCTAGGGTATCAAATAGCAGCAGGTAGGAGGCACATGTGTGGAGCACAACTATTAGACCAAGGGGAAAATCCTGACTTTTCCAGACTTCCTGTGATCCTGAGCACTTAAAATCTTGGCACCCTGAGCTCCTCTGTCTCTCATATTAATGATGATATTCACCAATATAAAGCAATTAAGATCTTACAAATAAGAAGAGTTATACAACTTGTGGGCAATGTTATTCCTCCTGAGTATAGTCCCATAGCATGACCTAGGAAACTGGAAGCTTCTCGACTCTCAACTTCTGTGGACCACAGAAGACTTTTAAAAAGTTGGTGTGCTGTATTGCTTTTCAGATTAGTCATTATACAATACTTCACTGAAGTCCAAGTTGGTGGCCTTCCAAAACTTGAAGAACCTCTGCTCTGGGGAAAAGCAGTCTGATATCAGTGAGTGGAAAGGAGTGAGGAGTAATGCTGACATGTCCCAGGGTAATCTCAGAGAGTAAATTCGGCAGAACGTGAAGACAAAAACCAAAGGTTGTTAGTGGTTTAGAGGCAAGTTATGCACCAACTTCAGGTAAGAAATTAAGGAGTTAGTCTTTTCCCTATGGAGGTGATGGTGGTGTAGAGGTGTATCACACCATAGTATCACACCATACATAAGGCTGCACAGACTTCCCCAAGATGGCTCTGGAGCTGGAAGGAGTTGATCTCTGGATCAGTCTGCATTTCAATCTGCTGGAGCTTCTATGTAAACATAGAACATAGCATCAACTCCTTGTTTCCGCAGCAGAATGATCTCAATTCAACAAGAAAGTCCCTCATGGATCTTAGGGTGTCCAATTGTTCAGAGCAAGGTACCATTCTATAATGATATTATCAAAAAGTGGTAGAAGAAAAAAAGCAAGATTTTGACAAGAGAATGCCCAAACCCCTTTGCTGCTTGAGAGATATCACTTGAGTCCAGGTATCCATTGCAATGCTTTTCCAATAAAATGCCTGGTCAGGGGAAAAATAGGTAAAGTGACTGTCAGCAGGACAGTAAAGTTCTTAGTTCTTTTTATTTTCTTTCCCCTTTTTTCTTTAGAATGTTTTTTTTCTGTAAGAATGCAAAGTAAAGCCAAAAGTCTCTAAGGTATCTTTTCAACAGACTTCCAATCTGTGATGGAGGCTCCAATTGCCAAAATATTTAAAAGGCCTCTGAAAGTCAGACAGTGAAGATATAAAACCCTTTCTCAGGCCTGAAGAAATAGATTATAGTATTTTTTATGGAAACCTTTAGAACAGGACCATAAAAAAAGGCAGGGATAAAATCCTGCCTCTTTTTCTGCTAAATAATCCCTTTCAGGAAGTCCATTGCAAGTTGCATTTAAAACTATTTTGGCACCTGCCTACAGCATTTATCTAATTTTCATTCCATTTGCTTCTGTCAGTTAAAAAAAAATACTTTCCGGTGCCTGAAACTGTACTAGCTTCATTAACGTTGGTGTTAATGGAAAACCAGTTTTTGAAGAGCCTTCTTCCTGCCTCAGCTTTTTAGTAGACCTAATTGAGAAATTTTTGGGTCTTTCAATCTGAAATTATATTATGTGGATAGCAGAGTGAAGGCAGCGTAGGGTTACTAGTTTCCTTTTAGGTGGAACAAGTTTGCAGAGACCTGTTTGATGAAGAGGTTAAGAGTATAAATAAGCCAGTACTAACAGGAAGAGGGAGACATGTTTCTCTTGTTGCTTCCCTCATTGCCAGACCCAGGCTGTGGGTCTGGGTGGTGCTACTCACCTGCACATCTCAGACATGCCTTGGCTACATGTAGCTATGATACTTTTCTCCCCTTTTCTTCTGTTTCTAGCTGGAAAAGATTCAGGCTTCTGGGCCAGAAGCTCATTGTGCTCCAGCAAACCCTTTGGCTTGAATGGTTGGAAGACCTGGATCCATACATGAATACCTGTGGTATTCACCTGACCTTAAATTTAGACAAACACTATGTGCTTAATTCTAACTCTCAGGGACAGAAGATCAGAAATACCTTTTCTACCTCTTGTATCTCTCTGACCTCTAAGGTGACCTCTCTGTTGACTGTGCTCTTCCCCTTCTTCATCAGACTGATCCCAGCACTGACAAACCCATTTTAGTGAATAGGGAAGAGAAAGAGCTTGAACCTGATGAAAGTGAGAGATTAGAAACCACTGAAGATGAGGATGACTACAGTTAGGTAAGGCTGAAGATATACTCTTCACTGTTGTTAAAGTCCAGCATGTGCTTATGGCTGTTAAAGTCCAGCATATGCTTGTTTAGAGGCTGGGTTATTTTAGGTTTTTTTCTTTACAAATTAACCTGGTGTAAAAACAGCAGAAGCACCATTTTTGGCAAAGGATTAAAAGAAATGAGAACTGGATACACTTTGTTAAAACTGATCCCTTGAAAGACTTTCAGTGGAAATATCATATCAAATCATCAAAATGATGGTCTGAAATTCAGTGGAATCAGTGTAGATCATCACCAGGAGCAACCAGTCGCAGGAATCTGAGATAGGAACAGCTGGATAGGTAACTGATCTTTAAAAATGGAATAGAGGTTTCAAATGAACATGACCCAAAAGTGTCATGATGTTGGGAAGAAGGCAAAACCTCATTCTGAGATGCATACATTTTGGGCATGGCCTCCAAAATATAATAATCCAGGTGCTCTGTTCAGCAAGGGACATACAGGGTCTGGTGTTGGGCACCACCTTAGAAGAAATGTGTAGATAACTGGAGGAAGTTCAGAGCAGCAAGGATTTATCATAGGGCTAGAAACAAAGATGTATAAGGAGAGGATGACTTATCTGGGATTCTTTAACCGAAGACAGACAAGGCTGTGTGGAGGTAGGTTAATGGTCCTACAAGTATGTAAAAGTTAGTTCCAAAGAGTAAGGTAGTATTTCTCATGAACAGGGCAAGAAATGATCAGTCTAAATCACAGCAAGAAAGATTCTGGCTTCACATTGGTATAAACTTTTTAACAGGAAGGATTGTGAAGCATTGGGACAGATTGCCTCAGCAAATTGTGAAATTGCAGTTGGTGGTGGTCTTTAGAAACAAGCCGTAATAGGCATTTTTCTCCTCAGCCCTTTCCACCTTGTGCTCAGACTCTGCCTTACAGCTTGATCATATTTTTGAAGTTGTGACCAGAGAAGGAGTTTCTCAGTCATTGCAATAAATTCTTCAACAGTTGTGGCATGTTAAGTGCAGAAATAGAATAGAAAGTAAAGTGGGGAAATACAGGAAAATCAAATGAGGATAAATATTAGGTAGTTGCATATTTTTTATAACACCTTTAGTGCCCAAAGGGTGAAAGACTAAAGGAGAAAGGATCTGTAACATCACTGCAGTGAGAGTCCAGGAAAAGAAAGAAACTTGGGAGGGAGATTTTTTTCTTGTGACTGAGGTGTGAGTAACTGATATTTGTCCACAAATGTTGTGCTCTGTGGCATAGATACTTGGAAACATAAGATGAAGTTAGGAAATCTTGTACTTGTTGACATTTTCTCAAGAGGATGTGACACTGCCTCCAAGTGCTAAGCCTCAAGCCGTTGTACCTGCAATCACTGTGTCTGCCTCTCGCTCAGAGCACTCACCCATGCTCTCAGCTTTTGTGGTCCCTGCTTCTCTCCTCAGTTTTGGCCAAAATGCTGCCTGTTGAATAACTTAATCCTCAGTGCTGTAAATGCTGTAGATTTTATGCAGTACTGGATGAAAGCAAAGAGAGTGTGTTCTTTTGAAGAATTTCATGCTAGGCTTGTCTGTTCTCTGTATTGTGATAAAAGACAGTCAATGCCCATTTGAGGGCATATTTATGAGAATTCTCATTGCTAATTGAATTGAAATAACGTTTCTGCTCACTGGTTCTTATGATCCATCCACAAGCTGGAAGGTGTGAGACAGGGACAGAATCTTCTGTGTTTGTACAGCTCTGAGCAGGCTTACATTGTATATTATGCATAACTAATAACTTTAAAAGCATAGTACCTCAAACTCAATTTCTAAGCTAGGATTTTCTCACTTGCTTTATATTTAAAGTATTAGAACCTGTCTTCTGATATACCCCAAAGATAAATCTTGTACCTTTTTCTGCCCTGTCTGCCAGACATCTCTGTAGCAACACCTGTGCTTGTAGATGTGCTGCTGCTGCTAAACTTCTAACTTTATTGCATAGATATTATGAGAAGATGTTGTTTTCCTGAGAAACCTGTTCCTGGAAGGGTATTACTTTCAGTGTATGGTAACTTCAGCAAAACAATTTCATTCCACGTTGGTTACAGAATTATGATAACAGAAATCATGACAGTGAAAAAAGAATCTTAGTGATGAAGATATGTGCAATTAAAGATGCTAAGGTTGCATATTTTTAGCTGTTTCTGTATCACTGCTCATTAATATCAGACACAATCTTGTTCTTGGGATTAACTTTTTATATAATACAATATTCTGTTTAGCAAATTCTAGTGAGAAATCCAGTGCTAAAAAACATTGCATCAATAATTTAATCAAAATCACTCCCTGCTATATGTTTGTATTTTATTTCTGAGTACTTAGTCTCTACATATGCATAATCCATAAAGAGAAGGGGACACAAGGTACTTGCAGTTTAAGGCCATAGAGGCCAATGCATGTGAGGTGCTTCTGCTGGGGTCTGAAAACAGGCAGGTAACGTACAGGATGCAAATTCAGTTTTAAAGTACTGATAGAAAACTTTGCTGTACCAACTTTCTCTTGATAAATTGTACAAGACAGAGAAAAAATGGCTAGAGTAATTTTCTTTTAGTTATGTGACTAATCTTAGTTCATTTACATCCCATTTCTCTGCTTTTTATTTCAAAGATTGATTAAAAGATTGAAAAAAAAAGGGGATAAATCTAGAACTAAGATAAAACAAAAGGTGATTTATACTGTCTTGTGAGGTTGTTTTTTTTTATTGGCTCTGATTTTAACGTTTTTTCCTGATGTTCTGACTAGCAAAATGCCATTACTGGTTTGAAGAGAGACAAACTCATTCCGTTATGACACAGCAGCTATGACAACCTCTTTTATTGTTGCTTAACGGTGTGTTCAAGAATGTCAAAACAGCTTGCAAATATTTCTGGTTTTGCTGTTTCAGGGACATGAAAACAGCAGCTTCAATTGTATTGAAATATTATTCAGAACAGCTTAATACTTTGGGAGCATTTCTTGGCGTCATTACTTTTGCCCATATTTCCAGTGATAAATTGTCCACTAGTCTTTGAAAAGTTTGCTTAAAACTCTTTAATACAGTCAAATAAGCTATACTCAATAAAGCAGAAGTGAAGTTTAATTGGAAGTGCAGACTAAATACTTGGTGGTGACTATTTAAATTTTCATTTCTCGTTCACAAAAATGAGAGAATAGCCCAGCTCATCATGACCTATGTTTTCCATTTGAAAGGACTGTGTATGATTGCCCACTCTGATATGAAATGGTTTCTGAATGGTTGTTGTGAAAGTGGTGCCAAATCATAAAAAACACCATAATAAATGGCACACTTATCAGCAAATTTCAGCAGTCAGAGGAAGGAATTTGCTGGACAAATGGTGAAATTTCTTTCTGGAAACAGTTTAAAAAGATTAGGCAAAACTATTATCTGCTCTCTCAAACATATAGTTTTGGGAAAATGTAATAAATCATAGGATCACAGGAAAATTCACGTTGGAAGGGAGCTCAGGAGGTCTCTGTCCCAACCTCCTGCTCAGAGCAGGGTCAGCTCTGAGGTGAAACTGGATTTGAGGAAGCGCATTTGGGGTTGAACCCCCCCCAAGATGGAGACTGCACAGCCACTGGGTAACCTGCTCCTCCTTCAGCTTATACATGGAGTGTCTCATCCACCCACCAGGCACAGCTGTGAAGACCCTGACTCTCTATATTCTTACAGCCTCCTCATGGACACTGGCTGGGGGTTGCTGTTAGGTCCTCCCAAAGCCATCCCTCCTCCAGTCTGAACCAGCCCAGCTCCCTCAGCCCATCCTCAAGGACAAGTGCTCCTGCCTTAACCATCTCGGTGGCTCTCAACTGAACTTGCTGCAGTTTGCCAATGTCTTTCGTCTGTTGGGGCCCCCAAAATTGCATCTCAGTAGTATATCTCAAACTCAGAAAATTATTTTTGTCTTCATCTTCCCCACTGTAGAAGAACACCCGCTGAAATTTTCATAATGCAAATGGTATTTATTATATGCCTACCCCAGGTAGGTATATATACCTATTTTATACCTACCAGGTAGGGTACCACAGGCTTTGATTCTAGGTCTAAAGTCATGATTTCCTTTTATTCCCACACTGATATTTCTTTTCCAGTTCTTACACATGCTGTTTTTTCCCTCAGACTTGCATGGTAAAATCAGTTCAGATTTCTGTCTGCCAGTGGTACTGCAAACATCCGTTTTCAATTTTATTTTCATTAACTTGCACTTCTGATCCCAATGTAAGTCTTGCTCTGCATCAACTCACCTTGAGAATGGGAGATACAGCAATAGCCAAACAATATTTCTTTGCTTCCAGACTGTCTGGGGGGGAATGGGACCTTTACTCTATTGCCAGAACTCAATGTTCACTATCCTAATGCTGGCCTGACTTTTGCTGTCTTTACAGGTAGTGGAGGGTACAAGGAAAGAAAATTAGTTTGAGCAAGACTTATTTAATCAGAACTACATCAGGATGTTAAGAAAAAATTGGTAGAATTATCACTACCATGACTGTTTCAAAATAAAAGCGGTCCAAATCTGGCCACTTTTTATGTGCTGTGCCTCCAAAACATGCTTCTTTTAGAGTCATTCTTTACTTCTCAGTGTTTCAATGTTAAAAAAATAACCAAAACCAACTATGTAATGTCACTAATTGCATTGGCTGACTCTGTGCAATGGAAAACACACTGAGTTTCTGAAGCTGGACAGGTCAAACCTGTCCCTGACCTGCTGAAGTGGCTTGACACATGCTACCTGGACTTGCTTTCCTCAGCCCATGTGAAGGGAAGAAATGTATCTTCAAAAAACTGTAGAACCAAGGGCAGATCCCAAAATCTCAGGAGGAAAGTGCAAGCAGATTGTGATGGGCATGGTGGGAAAGGGAGAGAAGGGAAGAAAACCTCTCTGAAATCAATAGGACTTGAAGGAACCTAAAATTTCACCTGTGAGGGAAGGGGCTGGGTACACCACGAGGCTCTGTCACAGCACTGATCTCTGCCATGCTGTCTCAAGCCATCCTAATTTCATAGAATCATAAAATCATAGAATGGTTTGGGTTGGAAGAGACCTTAAAGATCATCTAGTTCCACCCACCCTGCCATGGGCAGGGACACTTCCCACTAGACCAGGTTGCCCCATCCAGCCTGGCCTTGAACACTTCCAGGGATGGGGCATCCACAGCTTCTCTGGGCAACCTGTTCCAGTGTCTCACCACCCTCACAGTAAAGAATTTCTTCCTGCTATCTAATCTAAATCTACCTTCTTTCAGTTAAAAACCATTACCCCTTGTCCTGTCACTACATTCCCTGATAAAGAGTCGCTCCCTGTTTTTCCTGTAGCCCCTTCTAGGTATTGAAAGGCTGCTATAAGGTCTCCCCAGAGTCTTCCAGGCTGAACAACCCCAGAGTTAGGAAATAAAGGTTATGTGATGGACTGCAAGAAAATAATTTTCAGGTTCCCAAACAGAAAATGAAAGGACTATGGAACAGAAATATCAGTCGTTTTTGGGAAACAAACGTCTAACAATATATAATAGGTTAGTGCTATTTTAGTTTCAACAGTCTTTCGAAAGTCTGGTGGCTTTTCCTTTTTAGGTTAGAAAGTGAATATAGGTATTTCCCAATTCGCTTTATCTGGTTTAAGTGCCTCAAGGATTACATGCAAGTGCAGGACTACTATGTTCCAGGTTCACAGTTAAATATTGCTCTGGTTCTAGTTATATTTTTCCATATTCTCCCAGGAGAAAAATTTACCCTCCAAAATTGCAACCAACAGAAACATGAGAAAAAGAACTTACTGTGCAGTATGCACCTTGCCTATCTCCTTTTATTTATTCATTTTTTAAAAAAAAAGGATGATAAGGTATAGAGTGACAGCCACTTTGAACATGTTTTCCCATCACTGCTCTACCAGCTCAGAAAACTGCTTTTGTTTGGATATTGTTATTATCTGCTAGAGACTGATAGGAATGTGGAGTCACTCACGGAGAAAGGGAAACATGGTTCTCATTCAGAAGGAATGCAGCTTCATCCGCGCAGTTTACAGCGCAGTTGTATTTGAAGTCGAGCCGCGGGATCTTGTGGCAGTAAAAATCATTGTGATTTATAGGAAAATGTCACTCTGGCTGTCTCCTCTATAAAAGCTTTTTACTACTCTTGTTGAATATAAATCAGAATAATATGGCCAACAAAATGATGGTTTTGGCAAAATGTTGTGAAGACAAAAAAATAAATGGGTTTGAATTGTCTTGGCTTTATTATGCAGAGAGATATTACTGGAATTTATTGCCTTGCCAAGATCAATATCCTTGTCCTTAAAAATAGGTGTGTGTAACTGTATGTCTAAATTCATATCCAGATTAGTTTAAGGATGTTCTCCATGAAGTTTACCTTCAAACCACAATAACAGTTGATCTTAGCTGCTTGAAATGAAGCTGATTGATAGAATTTAAAAATCTCAGTCTGGCCATATTTGTAGCATCAGACTTCAAACTCTTTGGGGTTTCTGTCACTTTCTAGGGGGAGATGTGATGGGTCTCAGCATGTCTGACTCAAGGTTAGCAAACTTCACCCAGGAATTTAAGTAGGAGATGGACCTCCCCTCCCACACTGGCTATTAGTTTCATTTCTAATGAAAAATATGTGAGAAGAGACAAATGATCAATGAGTTCAGCTGTTTGTCACAGTTTAGCGCTTCTGTCTCTGGAGTGAAGCTGGTAGGGAAATGGATGAGCATTAGGAGAAGGTGAGAGAGCTCAGGAAACAGCAAAGACAGGTGATGAGAGTTTGGGGCTAGTCCTGCACCACCTCTTTCAAAGCCATGGTGTTAGCAGGGATGGCCAGCTGGTGACATTTCAGCCACGCAGGGTTCCTGGGTGTGCAGTCAGTGTAGTTGTCTGAATCTGGCTGTGGACAGACTCAGGCTATGGACACTGTGGGTACAGTGTCTCCAGCTTGACCTGGGGTCCAAACAAAGTCCTAGCTCAAACCCATCCCCCAGTGGAGCAGAAGGATTCATGGAGAACCAGGGACACCTCTCACTGCTAATTGTGTCTTGAGTAGGAGATGGTAGGTCTCAACCAAATGAGGACAAGGAGGCAAAAGGGTTAGCTTCACCGTTACTTGTTCTGCCAGCACTTAGGCATGATGTAAGTAATGTTTGGGGAAACTCTGTGCTTGCAACATACAGGGGCCTGGGCTAGACACCTATTGTAACACTCCCTTCTGTCCTTTATGAACTTATGAGTTCACAAATCCTTCCCTGTACTTGAAAGACCTCTGCTGCTGGTAGCTGAGCACCTGCGCATGTCATCTGTTCTTAATTAGTTGTACAGCAGTTGGAACAGACTGGTGGATTATTCAGCATATCCAGTTCAGAGTGGTGCCCTGATCAGAGGCACCGGCAGAGAAGTACAAACCGCAGAAGAGCTTGGGCATGCAATGGGAGACCACACGAGGGACTCTCCGGTCCTGCGCAACCAACTCCTTGTTTCTTAGAAGTCCACATCTCAAGGAATATTGAGCAATGTGGTACAGGGGTGTAGAGGGCCAAATAATTCACCTCTTGCTTCTGTATCAATGTCAATAATGTTCTAAAAAGTGACACGTAAGGAGTAGCCCCAGGCTGGGCATAACCTTGTTCTAAGGCTTTGTTCTTTGTTGGATAAAGTATCATCTAGGCCTAACTAGTTGAAACAGTGGTCCACAAGTAGTTCACAAATAGAGCAAAGAATATTTCCATCTCAAGTCATAAACAAAAATGCACTGCAGGATGATTTAATCAGAACTGCGAATCCTAATACACTTGTATCTGCATAAACCAGAGTGGATATGGACATCAGAAGTAGTGTATAATATTTATAATATTTAGAAGTGTCAATATATGTGGTAATGAGCCCTGATGTACTTCCATTTTATTTGGTGTGCATGAAAAATGCTGGTATATGTCTATGAAGGGTCATTATGGAATTCTCAAAACACACTCTGCTGAGTATTCGGGATTAAGTGATACAGATTTCTGACTTCTGAATTACAGGTATGTTGTGTGATATGGTGTATTTCTGCCTCAGTCTTCCCATCTGTGCAACGGAGGGAAGGCTATCTACTTTCTTTCTTTAAGGAAGCACTGGTAAGATTAAACAATTCATATTTATTTAGGATTTTAAAAATGTAAAAGATGAGACAAGCATAAATTGCATTTATTATAACTGTGCATCTCTTGCCTCACATACACAGTGAAAAGTGTTTCCCTTTGCCTCTAGTATCATAAGATTGCGACAGACCAGAACATTCAGCAAAAGCAGACCCAGATATTGACTACACCCACATATTTCTGAAGCTTTTGGTGATAAGTATGCGGTCTGCATACCTACAGGAATAAGCATGTACTGGTTCATATAGAAAATGGAGATCCAGTGATTTAAATCAAGTGCTGATGAATTGTGTCTATCCCCCTCTAGGTATTTGTTGAAATAAAAAAAAAAATATAAAAAATTAAATCAGTACTTTTACTTCTCCCTCCATAATACAATAGGTTTTCATTCCTCTTTTTATAGCATGCCAATGTGTCAAAAATGTCAGTGTGATGTCTTTCAGAGTCACTTCAGTGGGATCAGATACTGAAGATCAAAGTGAGAAAGAAATTGGAATGAAAATCACGTTGACATTTGAATAACACAGAGAAGTTTAAATGTTAAAACTGTTCAACTCCTGTAGTTTTAAAGTTAGCTACTGTATTTTTCTGAGGACTGCTGTATGCACAGTTTGTTAGCCAATACTTCTGGCAGGAGGGGAAGCAGGAATATGGAAAAATATTATAATATGGAGAACTATTATAAGAATTTCTCCGGTCTTTTCAGAGACAGTTCATGCTCAAATTTGCAGTGTGATACACATGATGGAATAATATGAGCACACAGAATGTTCAAGTTTTGCTCTGCAAAATCCAACTTTTCAAATAGAAAGCTTTAAGTCCCCAGGCAAGCAGATTTCACTGGTTTGGAGGAATCAGTTGTTCTTAGACGCTGAAATTCAGAATAGATGTTTATTAAGTAATTAATTTGGGAAGAAGATGTTACTTACCAAAATACAAAAACACTTGGCCATAACATAAAATGCATTTATTGTTTTCTCTGTAACTGTCTTTGCTTTTGAGCCTCATCAGTGACAAGAGCCATGTGAAACCAGTAACTAAAATAAGCTTTCTAGAAGCAGTAGAACAGTAGTTTTGCAATCACTGAGCCCTTATTCTGCTGATAGGTCCCAGGTTCTTGCAGTCAGTCACAGCCCTGGTCAAGCTTATTTTGTTCCTGTCTTTGCCCTGGGCATTAATTAATCTCTTTGGGCACACAGTTACGTTCCTAATGTTTTAAAACTTTTAAAACTTCTTCAAGTAGAAGAACCATGGCTCCAGTTTGTGGTTGCTGTCAGATTGCAGAGCCTCTCTTTGTTCCTTCTGAGGATGGAAAGCCCAAGATTAAATCATTTTGAGGAGCAATGTCTGACTGTGTAGAGGAATGTGATAGCTAAACCAAATGAACTTATCAAAATGACTACTCTGACTAGCAAAAGAAATGCACATATACGGATAAAACAGTAAATGCAGAGGTGCCATCACAGGTCTGGTTTCTTTGCTATTGGAGAGTGTTTTGGGATTTTGAATTAACACATTACAGAGCTTAGAGTCCCTTCCCAGTATCTATTATAAATGAATTTTCTGGTAACATGTCCCTTGGTCCTGAAGGTCAGGTGAAGGGTATTTTCAAATAGTTCCTCTCATGCCTACATCAACATTATACCTAAGCAACCCAGTCTAGAAACAAGCCTGTAGCCCACTGTGCTTCAAAGACCTACAAATTCTTACGTATTTATGTATACATAGAGATACACATATTTATATCTATATACACTGGTTTTGAATTAATCTGGTTTTATGAGATATAGGAAACCTGAATAGAGGCTTCAGCGATCTATGTATCTTAGTGCTGAGTGTCAGAGAGGTGTCCTAAGAAAGATTTCCCCACTTATCCTCTTCAGTGGGTGACTTTTCTGTCTGCTCTCAGCCATGAGGTATCACTGCAGGGGGAGAAGCACAGAGAAAGGGTGCACCAAAGGCTGATGCCCATTACCTTCAGTGTCCCTGAAAGCAGAGAAGAGAGCCAGGGACTGGAACACATCAAAGAATCCAATGAATTATCTCAGAAAGAACTCTGAAATACTCCCGAGGGCAAATGATGCGGATGGGTTTTGAGTTTGGCCTGAAGCCCAGCCTTATGACTTCTCTTGCACAAGAGAATACATGTAACCAGTAGGTGTGTGGCTGCTCACAACCTTAAGTGCTTCGTGTTAAGGAAATGGTAGAAGACACAGTGAGAATGTAGACTGTTGAGATTTATGGTGTCTAATATTTGTAGAGTTTTAACAGAATTTGCTTTACTTGCAGATGACACCAGGATCTTCCAGCTAACATTGAGGCAGATATGAAGACGCAGATGGAACAGGAAACAAAGATTTCTGCACAAAGTAATAAGAAGGAAGCAAAATCACTGTGGTACCCTGGCTCTGCCCAGATTTGGAAATGGCTAATAAATATCAGTATACACCATATATTTTTTTGCTTGACCTTTTGGTGGGTCACATAATCGCAGTGCTTTCAGCTGTCCTGGCTTACCATGCAGGGCTGGTTAGGGCACACATATGTTCTGCCATTAAAAATAGCCCTATGAGAAAGAAAATAACCTTTTGGAATCTGAACTGAAAGAAAAATACATGGCTTTTGCCATAAATTGACATAATTTGGCTGTCTTATTAATCTTCATAAATCAAGTTCTACAAATAGATTAGCAGCATGATTCTGCTGGTAGAGGGAGTCTGGCATATACTTGATAAGCATCCGATCTAGAGACCTGTGGTTTCAGTGCCTTCTTAATTAGAGACTCAGTTTTTCATGCCTCTGATTACACAAGCTGTGGCTGGGAGGACTTCTGCCAGTGCTGGGGGCAAAATGTCAGAAGTGACAGCGTGACTTCAGCTGAACCTGCAGAAATCCACATGTACAACCACACCTACATCTGTCTTTCACAGCACAGGTGATGGAATTGCAAAACGCATTACCTGGTCTGTTCTCAGGCTGGACATGAAAATGGGAACCAGAATCTGAAAAGATGAAGACAGGAAGCCAGGTGAAGATGCAAAGCCAGGCTCTGTCTTTAGGCATAAGCTGAGAGATGTCCCATAACTTCACTTTCCCTGAGGGCCTCATGACAGGAGCCCTTTCCTCGAGCTGTTATGGGTACGTAGCAAGCTGATTCTGCTGTCATGCTGACTTATCTCCATGGCCAAAACCCTCAAAGCAGTGTTGAGACTGCACCTACTGCCACAAATCTTTTATCAGCAAACAAGGAGCTGAGAGGACGGATTGTGCCTCCTCTGCTCTCTCCTCAGTCATTGTGCACTACTGAGATTTAGAGACACAGGACAGAAAAGTGTCTGTTGGAGTTTATGCCCCTTCATGTCCCTGCAGGCTCTCAAAAAAAGCAGCCACAATATAATTCCAGGTTAAAATGCCATCTTAGAGATATTTGGCGAGAACTCTCGGGTGCTGCTGAGACGCTTGACTTAATTCTGCCACCAACTCAAATGGAGTGCTGGGCTGCTTTCCTGTCTCTGTTTGGGTTTTAAATCCTCTCTGGATCTTGCTGAAATAGTCTCTGCCAGAGACAACTTATCGCTAGGTATTACTGAAATACTCCCAAGGAGCACATTTCTTTCTTTCTTATTCTTGGCCTTGACCAGGTCACAAAAAATGGGAGGAATTTTGAAGAAAATTCCCAGAAGTGGATGCCAAGAACACTCCTCTTTTTGCCCCAAAGTCTCATCTTCCTCGGGTTTAGGGTGAGCAAGCCAAGCATGGCTTTGCTTCACCCAAGTCCCTGGTCTGTTTTCCAGGAACAAAACATGAAGCAATGTGCTTTGTGCAGGTAAGATCACCTCCCTGCTTGGGGACAGAAGTGAGGCAGCATTCAGATGATGTGGAAGGCTGAATAGACTCTCCATTCTCCCAGATATCCCGTGTAAAAATAGATGGATTGTTACTGGGAATTCCCTTGTTTAAAATGCTGGCAATAGGCTTCTACGGTGTTGGGTGTGGGGTCTGTATGTGTGTGTGTGTGTGTGTATATATATGTAAAAAATAAGTATTCCACCTGCTGCGTTTTTAAAGACTTTCCGGTAACTAGTTCCATTTTCCTGTCTCCTCCATGAGAAGTCCATGGCCAGGGAGCCTGTGCAATACATGAATTTAAGCACTTTTCCATAGCTGCCTCTCCCAGTTGCTTTTGCCAGCTCTGACCATTCAGCAGATCCTTCCCCCAAGGCAGGACCCCAGGGACAGCTGGTAACAGCTCCACCACCCATCCTACCTCTGCTCAAAATCCCTGGACCGGTGGGTGGGAGTGATTTGTTTCCTCTTCCAGCCTTGTCAAGTGCCTGGCTTATGGCTTGGACTTTGTGTACTGAGCACTTAACCAGAATCCAGGATAAAGTATTAAATATTTGTGATACATGGTGAATGAATATAAAAATAGGTGAGGGAGGACTGTTAACAAACCCTCCTCTAGACTAGTGGAATGAAAATGGCAAGGGTGAGTGGAGGATTTTCCTAGAGCCAGTACCAAAAAGCCAGGAAATGTCTGAAGTAAATTAGTGATAAAGGGCTCATTATAGATACTGGGGAAATTTTATTAAACCGAACGTGGAAAATTCCAGATCTTTAATTTTTAGAGTTAACTCCTGCAGGAATGCTTAGGTTTTTAACTCCTTTAGCATTTTAGCAGGATATACTGTATTTACAATGAACAGAGGTTTGTGTTCCTTGTAAAGTAGAAGGTGTTTAATTTGTTGAGAAAATTTGTTCTCAGAAAAATAACTATGTGGTTTTATAAAACCAAAATCTGATGTTTTTCTTTACATGTAGTAAACCAGAGTCATTAGGAGCTGTTGACATGTCCCATTTTCCCTACCATGTTTCTCGGTTCTTGAGATCCAGGTTTTGACATTATCGAAGATCAGGAAAGTGTGCCAAACTTCTCCTGTTTGGGATACCAGCTGGTTAATTCCCCCTTCCTGGAGCAATTAAGGATCCAGTCCTGGGCTCTGATCCTTGCACAGGGTCTTGCTGGCCCTTTCAGAACTCTATGGAAAGCAGTGGGCAACCAACCTGCGGTTGCAAAGGTTTGTCATTACTTCTGATCTTAGACTTTCATTTCAGAGAGTCTAAACCTGGGGAAGGCTGTTGTTTAGGAAATTAGGGCTATCTACCCATGAAACTGAAAACAGCGATGCACGTATCCTACTCAAAGTGGCAGGGAAAAAGGAGTTGCTAACTACTTTAAAGAAATTTAACCTTAAAAATATCACATTCTTGATTGTTCTGTGGTGCTCCTGTTCTTCCACAGTAAATAAACTAAGCCTAAATTCATATAAAATAGATTTTACTAGAATGTAAGAATGCATGGGAAAGCATAAACCATTTACTGAAGGAAACTTGAACTTCCTGTGAAATGGAAACAATTTGAGAGCAGAACATTAAGATCATTCATTGATTATATTCATTGGCCTTAAACTTTTTATTTATGGACAGTCAGAAAAGATGGGAGAGGTGCTAGACATATCCCAGCCACAGTGTATATATTTCCATTATTGATGCTAAAATCCAAGTTATTTTAAAGAGGATTGGTGCCTTCAGCTCACCTTCTGCTTTTAATAAAAATAGCATTTTCATAGAAAAAAGTAATAATGCCTTCCCTTCATTCCTCCGGATTCGAATTTTGATGTAGACTTCAGTATTGGAGTAGGCACAAGGTAAGACTTCCTAATGAATTCTTTTATGCCTAGCCATGGCGGTAAAATCATACTCCTTTTATATATGTGTGTATATATATATATGTAAAGTGTAGCATATACTCTTTAAAGGTTAGGAGAACATTCCACGAGTTATTGATGTGGGGGAGATACACTACATACACTGTGTATGTGCTCCAGACATATGAAAGTTGGTGGAAAGACTGTGGTGTTCCTCAGGGAGAACTGGATCAGGCTCCACATGATTAAAGAAATAGATTAAACATTTCTGTTGCCCTAACTCACTGGATGTCAGGAATATAGAAAATGTGTTTCAGTGTTTTTCTTTGGTTAAATTTCACTTCATTATTGGACCTCTAACACAAAGCCTCTGAGTACTTTGTAGTTACCGCAGGAGATTAAATGCTTACACCTGAAGAAAAGCCATCTGACCAAACACCAGGAGAAACAAATAAAATTATTGGCGATACCATACCAACTTGACAAAAAAAAAACAGGGAGGAAAAACCCTCCACAGTAGACATTTGGAAAAATGAAGAGAAAGAACCCCCAAAAATACTCAAAGAAAGATGATTTAGTTGAAATGAATATGTCTTGCAAAGCACTCTGAGGGCAACAGGAGGACATAAGGACAGGATATTTCCATTAGCATCCAGACCCAAAGCTGCATTCAACAGTCCCTGGGCTTTGCAGTGAGGATTTTGCTGAGATAAGAGATGATCCTTTACTACCTCAGGTTGCTCAAATCCCCATCCAACCTGACTTTGAACACTTCCAATGATGGGGCATCCATGGTCAACTTGGTGTCCACCAGGACTCCCAGGGCCTTTTCTGCAAAGCTTGCTTTCCAGCTGGTTGACCACCGGAGTGTACTGGTGTCTGGGATTATTCCTCTCTGGGGGCAGAATTTTGCATTTCCCTTCACTGAACCCCACGAGGTACCTGTCTGCCCAGCTGTCCAGCCTGTCTGGGTTCCTCTGGATGGCGACATGACCCTCTGGGACATCAGCCACTCCTTCCAGGTTTGTATCATCTGCAAAGTTGATGAGGGTGCACTTTTTCCCATCATCCAAGCAGGTTATCAATGAAAATGTTATAAATCCTACCAAACTGTGATTGCTTTCCAAAATGATCAGTCTGAAGGCAAGACACTTAGGACATACATCCATAACCTGTGGTTCTAGGGCTGAAATAACATATCACATGCTCCTTGACAGAAGTCTCCAGACTCTCTTGCAGGGGAGCCAGTAACTTTAGCTCCCCTCAGTATGCTCAGGGTTGACAGCAGGAGCAGTGTCTCCCTCCAAGAAATGCACCCACAGTGCTGGGTCCACCCTAAGTGACACTGCAAATGGCAGGGCAGAGTGAAACCAAGCAGGACCCCAGGGCCCTGTGATGGTAACCAGCAGGGGAGGACATGGAGAGCTGTACCTTGCATGTGTCAGAGAGACTTTTTGTGATGTTGCATTTCCAAGGCAGTAGAAACATAACTGGTGAGTTGGTGACAGGCAGCCAGTCACAGGGACAGTGAAAGTGAAGGGAAGGAGAGGAGGAAAGAGGTGCAGGATGAGAAGGAAAGGAGAGAAGAAAGAGGAGGAAAGATGTGCAGTCTTTTCAGCCGAGACCTTGCTGGAGGGAAGATTTTCAGTTGTGAGTTTACTGAAAATAGGCTTTTTTTTTTCCTAAAAAAACCAACCAAACTATTTTTTATAAATACACCTTTTTTCTGGGTGCATACTTAAATCTTATTAACAGTTTCTCATTCTAAGGGTAATGACCCTTCGTGGCTCTAAATATTGGCAAAGAACACAGATTAAAAATAAAGGTTTAAATTGTTTAGGAAAATGAATATGATGGAGGATGAAACCTTACTAAAAAACAAGCTGTAAATGATAGCCTCTTGCCATAAATCTGCTTCCCCAGGTGATTTTTTTCACAGTAGCCTCTAAAGACACTAGCAAATGCCAAGGACTGTAGTTATTGGACACTGTGTCCTGCTGTCACTTGGCTTGGAAGTCCTCTGCCACACCATCCATGTAGGAAGCAGGTTATCTGGCACCTTCCTCACCAGGCCTCTGGAATATTGCTCTTGAGCAAAGAGGACATCCTGACCTTTATTTTGCGGGAGGTGGGAAAGCATCAGCTCTTCCAGTCCCAGGTGTCAGACCCTCCCAACAAGGGGAGCACCCACAGGGGCCGTAATGACGTGCACCGCTCCTGTGCAGAGCTGGCTCAGCTTGTGTAGACCGGGTCTGGCCTGTCAGCTTCTGGCCTCTATAAAATTTAGATCTTTTCAGCTGTAACTACAGGTCTTAATGCTAAGGAGTTGTGAAATGTAAGGTGATTTCAGCAAAAGCCCTGTGGGAATGGAATAACGTTGGAACCAGGAGTGGGTTTTGTTCTGACTTGCGTGCAGAGCTGTTGGTGTCAGCCCCAGCGTGAGCACTTGGCAGGGAAACTGCACAAAAAGGACTTGCCAGAGGCTTGCAGTTTATGCCTGTATACATTTCTGTGGTGAAATGTCAGGCCTGCTAGCCAAGCCGACTTGTACTCAGCACTTCATCGGGAAGACTCCTCGCAGAGGCACGCCTGTCGCCTTCCCGAGACGCCTGTGCTGCAGCCTTTGCCATGGGCATCCCAGTTCTGCTTTTCATTCTGGGACACTCAGTGCCTTAGAGCATCATAGAGTCAAAGTGACCAACAGAAATGACTTTTTGGCATTTCAGAGTGATGTGATATTGCATGGGTTTACGTCACGTAAGCGCTGAGCCTCGGGGTGGAAAAATTAGAAAGAAACTCCTTGTGGAAATGCACTTTGCAAACTCTTTGTCCCTCTCATGGCTTCTGATTAACCTAAACTGGGAGATGCTTTGGAAAACCCAGAGTACATTAATGAATGGATTTTCATGTCTGATTTCTGTCTCTAATATTAATAAAAAAAAAATCCCTGAAATCTCTAAATGCTGGCTGTACATTGGGAATTTTTCTCAACTGAAAATCACAAAAGGATCCCTACTGAGGTCATCACTGAATGCTCTGCAAACAAGCAATGAGGTGTCAGGGGATAGAGTGTGGCACACTCTGTGGGGAGAGATTCCTCTCATCACCATGAGGTCCTCCAGCTGCCAGAGAGCATGCAGACATCCTCCAAGATAGTCCTAGGGGGATTTCATGGTCTGCTTCCTACTGAGTCAACAGATAGAGTCCATCTGCAGAGCAACAGGGCAGGCGTGAGCTCAGTATTTAGAACAGCATGTCTTTATCAAGGGAAGAAGGTGAATAAAAAACTTGTGCCTTGCTTGGTAGTGCAGGACTTCTCACAGCAAGTCTCATGACTCACTGCAGGTAGCTTCTGAGATGGGGTTTTTGCCATGAGAGAATTGTTCTCCATAAGCATGACGCATCCCACACATTGTCCCACAGCACAATGTAATTCTCCACCAGTGAGTTCTGCAACAGCCTGAGGGAAGCATTTGCTTCATTTAGCACTGCTCTCTGCTCCAGGTCTTCCAGTATTGCTCAAAACCACATGGAATTCAAAAGCTAGACCAGATGCCAACAGGGAGAGTGAAATAGGGCATTTCCTACTGCACTGCTCCTCAGCATCACTGCTGGGTGCTGGTGAGGGTGTGGGGACCACTGCCCTGGGCATGGCAATATATGCACAGTCCTTGCTTCTGAGCAGGGTTGTGATGAGGGGGAAGCACTATGGTGAGCCCTGTGCTGTGGGAATGCCTCTTGAGATTAAAGTGAAACACTGCACAGGTCTGCTCAAATTAGGACTAGAAAGGGAGGCACAAGTAGCAGCAGTTGCCTTTTAGTAATTTGGTACATGATTCCTCATCTCTTGGACTTGTTTGCAGTGTGTTTTGAGACTTGGTACCTTTAAAATGAAGTGGAAATTAGCTATAAGCACAGCAGCATCTCCTGGCCACCTTACCTGCCCTCGTACTGTGAACCCAGTCAGGAAACTCCAGGTTGGGCACCAAGCGCCTGTATCTAGGT
Source organism: Calidris pugnax (assembly GCF_001431845.1). Classification (NCBI taxonomy): domain Eukaryota; kingdom Metazoa; phylum Chordata; class Aves; order Charadriiformes; family Scolopacidae; genus Calidris; species Calidris pugnax. The sequence goes on along the minus strand of NW_015094509.1, from coordinate 18,072,306 downwards.
ATGGCAATGTGCACAGCAGTCAAAATTCAGGCCTCTGAGGAGATGGTCCTTCATGACTTAAAAAAAAGCAATAGGATTTTTAGGCTTTCACTTCACAAGGTTTTAAAAATATGCCCCCCCGTTTAACTCACATGGCACGTTGCTACTGCTGATGCACTACATTTTCTTGGTAAAGTTTCCTGCTCCTCTGTGGATAAAATCTGTGAAGGACTGCTTGAGAGATGAGCTACAGTCTGCTCTCCTCATGGCAGTGTAGCTTTCTTCCAGCATCTTAGAAAAAAGCAGCAGTAAATCTCAGGCCAAGTGTCATATGAGGTAAGAGAGTCTATCTGACAATTTATTTCTTAGAAACTTTCAGTGTTGAAAGTCTTTAAACTTTGGCACTTTTCCAAAATCCACAATCCCCACCACAAAATTAGAAGATATCTAAAAAAGAAGTCCCTTTCCAGGAATGACACAAACAGAAATGCATACAGTGAGAGGAAAAAAATCTCCCACTGTTCAGGATAGATTAGACAGAACATTTCCCTTTTAACTTAAAGGGCAGCGGGGATTTGGCCATATATTTTAGTCTTAGAGAAATTATTATTTTCCAATTGTAATTCTCAGACCTGAGTTTTGCTCTTCCCACAGCTGATTATTTCCCAGAAGTCAGATTTTTCATATTTCAGTTTGGTTTCTTTGATACTGAACTAGCTGAAACCAAAGAGTCTGAGGAGAAGAAAAAAGTAAGACAGCTCTGAAGGAAGTATTTTTCCCTTTTCTGCACTTACCAAAATATAGTAATTTTCCAAAGCTGCTCATAAACACAATTTCAACCCAGGTAAATTCCAGCAAGGCTGACCATTATTCTATTTGGTTGAATTTTACAGTATCCTTTTAGGCCACTTAATATATAAGAATCTGCTGCTGCAGAAACCATGATACAGCTTCAGTTCCCGTTTCCAGGTCATTTGTTTGTGGCTTTCAAAGGGAAGAGCTGTTTTTCTTTTCTTTGGTGAAGTTTATTATACCGTGGGCAAAACATCAAAGGGGAGAGCTGGACTGAGCTGTAGAGTGAGCCACAAGGGGCACACTATTACGCTGGAACAGTCAATATTTTTCAAATGCTAAAGATAGGAAATACTTTAAATCCCTTTTTTCCCCTTTCTGCTGGATATGCTGCTCAGTATACCCTGCCCATGTCCACGGAGAGAGCTGCCAGCTCCCTTCTGGAGAGATGCCCTCCGTGGGGTCAGCTGGCCAGGATGGGCCAGGCAGCAGCATCCTTGGGAGAGGAGCAGGAGCCGGGTGGGGATGTCCAAAATTGCTGCTGGAGGCAGGCTCAGCTGAGACTGTACCTGGGGTCAGATCTCAGCACAGCCTGCGCTGTGGGAAGAGTGGAACATTCATCCAGGCTGGTAGTGGCTGTGGGTGCAAGAATTTGACCATGTTCTACAGATATTAAAATTGTAACCTGTAGCCTGTCAGGAATATAGCTGTTTGGGAATGGAAGACGAGGGGACAGTGGGAAAATGGTCACCTCCTGAAGTTTATTGATGGCTGTCAGTATGTGAATGCAACACCCCTTTATTCACTATGGTGCAACTTCAGTGTGTGTGTGTGTTTGTGTGTGTTTGTGTGTGTTTGTGTGTGTTTGTGTGTGTTTGTGAGCTATTTCAGCCTTGAAGAGAATGTGGTGTTTAAGGATCTCTTTCAACAGTGGGAGAGGTGAGTTCAAACCCCTTAGGTGAAAGGAGGACCAAAAAAAAAGTCACCCAGGGGAGAGCTTTTATCACAAGAGTGTTAATATGAAAAGGTAAAAAGAACTTCTCCTTAGACCTTGTTTTTGGTGAAATTCTTCCCCCTCTAGCTACAGGCTTTGTTTATGTGTGTTACCAGCACAATAGCATGAGCTAGAAGGTCACTTGTCTCCCTTTGGATTTACATGACATTATTGCTAAAGCCAGCAGGCTGGAAAATGGAAAGCTTTCCAGGTCTGCCTTGTCTCCTGTTAAAGACAATCCAGGAAGCTGTGCAGCTTCTGTGCTGAACACTGAATGCCATGGCTACTTGTTACCCTTTAATGCATATTCCAACAAAAGATGCTCTCTGAGGGAAGCATGTTACTGTGAACCTCTCTGAAACACTGGTACTGGAAATTTGTTCCCTTCACTTGCCCCCATACACTTGTATCTCTCTGGAAGAGATGTTGCTCTCATCATCAGTTGTCCTTCACACTTCTGGTGGCTGCTGGGCAAAGAAAAACAAAACAGAAAGGTTTAAAAAAAAACCTTTAGTTGAAGACTAGGTTGGATGCTCAGCTGATGTTGGAAGGGGCGAGGTCGGATGGGACTTTGAGTAACCAGGTCTAGTGGAAAGTGTCCCTGAGTACGGCAGGGGGGTTGGAACTAGATGATCTTTAAGGTCCCTTCCAACTGAAATCATTCAATGATTCTATGACTCTGTGATGTGAGCTGGCTCAGCTGGACCTGCCATAGAGCTGCCCCACAGCAGTAGAAGGTGAGGTCCTCAGCTTCAGGCCTCCAGGAAAGCAGTACAGGGAAGCATGCTCAGGGAAGAGGGGGACACTTTAAAAGTGGCAAATACTTCTCTCACTCAGTCTGAAAAACAAACCCCATTCTCATTTACTTCAGGAAAATGCCATTTAGACTGTAATTGAGAAAATTTGATCGTAACAATACAAGCATTCTTCAGTGATGAACATACAGCTGACATTTTGTCCAAAAAAGGCAGTGTTTGGTGTCAAGGGGACTTGTTTGGTGTGAAGGGTTAAAGATGCTACGGCTGGAGCAGGAAGCATTGCCTATCATTAAGGAAACATAACACTTTCCTTTGAAAGACTTTTTCAATTGCTTATGATTTGCCAGATTTTAAAGCAACTAGGCTGAAATTCTCCATGCTGTTGCTTATTTTCTGCTGAACTATATGGGAAAGGTTTCATCAGAAGTCATTCAATCCCTCCTAAAAGAACAACTGGGAAAAACCGCATTGCTTTGCCTACAGTGAAAAAATAATCCTGAAACTACATTACTAAGCAGCTGCGTGTTTTGAGAGGGAAAGGCAGGTACCTGATGGCTTCTGAGACCCTTCACTCAACACTCAGCACCAGTGTCATGCCCAGTGGCAGAGTGTAACCTTGGTTACCTGACGTCCCACAGCCCTGCTCAAGTCACTTGGAGGGCTACATCCCTGTCTTGTGTCCAACACAAGCAATGAGTTGGCCGAGGCTGACAACAGGGAAGATTAAAAAAAGGAGATGAGGAATATGAAACAAGGAAAGGATGAAACACCAGATAGGCATACTGGGACTGAAACACCACACAGAGGGAACTGGGACTGTATTAAATAAAAAGAAAAAAAGAAAAAAAAAAGATGGAGCAAACAGAATGGCTGAACCAAAATGCTGTGGGAGACTGGAAAGGGAAACAGATGGTGAAAGGTGCAAGTGGGATGAGGAAGTGTGTGTGTAAGTGTGTGTGTTTGTGTGCATGAGCACATGCATACTGGCAGCCCAGCCCTCCCAGAACTGTAGAAGAAATTCTGTCACTCCTACTACTACATGTAATGAACTGGGGGAGAAAAGAAGTATCTAGGAAATAACAGGAAAATGTTATGGGTCTTCTTTTTCAATAATTTTGTACATATACTTAGTTTTGACAATTAGCTTTCAGCTTGTCACTGCTGAAAAATGTGTTTGAGAAAAATCTAAAGAGCAGTAACAGTTAAGGGAGAGCTTTCTCAGCTGACTTGGGCATCTTGTATTATATCCATTTACTGTTCCCAAAACTGAGTGTAGGAGCGTGACCTGATTTTACCTCCTCTTCTTCCATTGCCTTGTGAAGGACCAGGAGCCAACACTGTTATTCATTTGTACCAAATCAAGCAGGTCTGTTTACGCTGGGACATACAAGTTGTTCCTTTTCCTAAAAACCTTAATTTGGCTGGCTTGATTTGAAACAGTCAGCTGGCCCCAGGCTCAAGCCTGGAGATGAACTCAGCATTTGGGTGATGTAGCACTGAGTGTGTAGCTGAGGCTGTATCCCACAATGGAACCTTGCCATTTGGACAAAGTCACGAGCTGCAGATAAGAGGTGGCCCGTGGGTCACACCAGTGAGCTGTCTAGTCCACTGCCACTGCTCTGTTTCCAATGGTGGCAAGAGGAGATGCTGTTTAGGGTGAACATGTGAGGCTGGTCGTTATGTGCAGCTGTTTCCCCCAGTACACAGCATCCACAACTGCTGGATTAGGGGTAGCAGAGCATACATTCCTGCCTCAACCTTTTAGCATACAGACCCATCACTCATTAATTCGTCTAATCCCTTTTTGAGCATGCTAATACTGTCTGCCTCCAAAAGCTCCTGTGGCAGCAAGCTCCAGAGATTCACTACCTACTGTGTAAGCAAGCACTTTCTTTTACCTCTTTTAAGCTGATCTTTTGCTAATTGCCTGAAGTGACCCCTACATCCCCTACCAGGTTCTGGTAAACAACAGTTGTATGTTTGATTTAACCAGCACATTCATCCTTTCGTAAACCATGATCACATCCCTCCATCACTCCAGAGCAGAGTCCTACTGTTTTCAGTCTTTGTAAAACAGCAGCATCAACACCTCAACTATTGTTGCTGCCTGTTAACTCTACCACAAGAATGCACCATTTATTTATGCAGCAGCAACGTTACACCCTCTGTCCTGTTCCTAATAACTTTCTTATGAGTTCCAGTATTTGCCATTGCATACTGAGCTGGTGACTTCAGAGAACCATCAGCAATGGCTCAAAGATCTCTTTCCTAAGTTGCAACTCTCAGTTCCAAGTCTGATATAGATCATTTTTTCCGAGATGCCTTACCCTGGAATTATCTGTATTAATGTTCATCTGCCACCTTTGAGCCAAGTCAGTTTGGAGAAGTCCTCATGGCCTGCGCAGAACTTGGCTGTCTGAAAGAACTTGGTATCATCTGCAAACTCTGTAACAGCAGTGACTCCATGGTATGAGCTGGTTCAGCTGCCATTTAAGATGAGTTGACTTGGTTAGCTTTCACAACTCTCAAAGAAACAGAAATCCCTCCAAAGTCTCCTTTAAGGTCAGAAAGCTAGTTTCCACTTCTCTAATGGAGTGGAACTCCGTGGATTTCAATCACAAATGATTTATAGAGGTCAATAAAGCCAGCCGTGTCCTGTAGGAAGAAGAGTGAAGGATATTGTCTTCAGCTGCCTCTTAGCTCCTCATAAAAGGGACTTTGCTTTATATTATTGTTCTGGGATTGTTCTTGATAAATATGAATTCTGTAAAATAAGCATACTGACAGACGTATGTAGTGCATGGCGCTACGTTGTTGCTATGGCTGCTTATAATAAAAACATAAAAATGCGAGCCCCGTCCTTTCAGATGAATCACATAAGTTATAATGAGTATTCCTAATTGCACTCCTGAGAGATTTGCCTATTTAGAAATAAAGGTGTGTAGAAGCCCTGAAATGTGACTTGGGAAGGATGTCTCTTCAGGGTGAGTGTGCAGTGAATGGCTTTCTGTGGTTGTAGCTCCATCTGCTGGTACTAATTGGCCTGGACGTCACCTTTAGTCATGGGCTACAAGGAACCTGTTCTTCTTTAATGAAAAGAATGATGGTATCCAGGAAGAAGGTAAATCTACCATGAGTCTCTTCTCCTGATATCCTTCTATCCAGCAGAGGCACTCAGATCTCTGCAAGGCCCCTGTACCTTGGTGGTATTAAGTAAGTGGCGATATTGTAGCAGTTCATCTTGGGACTTTTATGTGATGTTGCACCTCATACATCCTGTCCAACCTTGCCAACCCTCAACTAATCACAACCCAGGAGTCAGGTCCTCCAAAATAATGAGACTTGACAAGTGCTGGATTTTTATCTTGGAGCCTTCACACTTTCTAAGTCTGCCATGGCCACAAAGGCTATTTTCCCCCCTAATGGCAGCAGCTATTCCAGCAATAACTTGTTCCAGCACCAGGATACTTAAGAGAAAAGGCAAATGACACAAGGCCAAGGAATTTGTAATACCATTTGTTTCAAAGGTCAGCTCTATTTGGTGCTGAGGGAAAATTCTGTTCTTACTTCCACTAGTGAAATTCCTCGCTGCTGACGACCTCAGAAGAAGTGGCATTTATATAACTAAAAGCAAAATTTGGCCTCTTGCTCATCATGCTGTTTCTCTCAGAGGTAGCTTTGTCTTTTTCTAAGAACATCGCCTCCAGCTAAGACTCAGGCTACTTGTTTGACAATTTTTTTATTGGATTATTTACTTTTTACACTAGGTCAGGGACTGAACCTTGGGTTTTGGCCCAGGAACAGCTGTCACTGCTGTGGCCCAGGTCAGGCATGTCTCAGCATTCAGATGACACCCCGTCCGAGTCCTCCAGCTCATCCAGGGCCCATCTTGTTTGGAGCCAGGGAATGGAAAGGAAGAGGAGAACTACTTCTGCCCTTCTTCCAACTCTTAGAGATGGTACCAAGTGGACCAGGGAAGTGGACAACGTTTCCCCTTCCCCTCTTCTGCTGAATTTTGGCTTAAGGCATCTGGTGAAGACTCACCTTGCCTCTTATTCAAACAGCCCAGGGCTCTAAGCTGGCCCTACAGGTTCCCCAGGGCTTCAGATCCCAGGCCAAGGTATTTACAGTTTGAAAAACAGGTATATTAAGGAGTCAAGTGCTGGATTCAATGCCAGATTTAATACAGAGGGCGATTGTAGCCAAGTACTAAGGTCTTAATCTTCTTTTCTAATCAGCAGGCCTCCCACTCCATTTCCCCATTTGCCATAACCTTGCACGTTATCTTGGTGGAACCACCCTAAGACCATCTGTGCCCTTTAGTGCTACTTAACAGTGAATCATATTCCAATGCACCATGTTGGTTTCGGGGTTGTCCAGCCTGTCCAGATCATGATGCAGTTCCCTGATTTCTTTTCAAAAGCAGGGAGAAGAGGCACAGAGCATAGAGCTGTGACCTAGCTGGAATGTTCACCTGAACCCAGGAGACTGGAAATACTTCCAGGTCATGCAATTTGGGAACAGCAAGACCTATGATATAATTAATTACATTATTATTTCATGTTTTGAATTTGTTTTCCACTTGAAAAGTAAATCACAAAGAAAAATGGCTATGGTCCATGCATGGGACAAAAAAGAGGCAGCACAGTGTTTATAGAAACCAAATGCTTTTTGCCTCATTGGTTTGTCTCATAAAGCTTATTGAACCAAAAACAACAACACATGTAACAAGGTAATATTAAAAGCTAATCATTCGTGGGCACTGCGAGCGGAACTGCCTGAGCATGTAATCGGATCGCTAGGAAACCCCAGCACCTTTGTACAGGGCAACGGGGCCTTGTGAGGTCCTGGCTCCACAGTCAGGAGTAAAGAAGGAGCCTTTTCTCTCCAAGGAACCCCTCCGGGCTTCTTCTGGTCTGCTGGTTATTGTGCCACACCGCTGGTCCAGCGACACAGGCCACACTTTGCTGAGATGGCCAGGAAAAGGTGTTTGGATGAGATTAAAATCTCCTGTAATTAAGATTACTGCTAATGCTGCAATCGTGTATGGATCCACAGGGGTCAGTCCTTGCCCAAGAGCCTCCCTGGAGCAGGGCTGACACTGGGTGTGCTGGACGCAAGTGTATGAATATTTTGTCCACAATTTCCGGAATGAATCCTTATAGGCATTTGCAGTAATCACACAGCAAGGAAGGTGTTAAAACCACACCTTGACATAATCTGACTCGATCATTGTGTTCCCCTGAAAGGCAGCTTGACAAACCAGATGCCAAAACCGAGCTCAGGTTTCTGAGCTGAAAGGTGCCGTGTCCTGGCAGGCTTAAGGCAGGTAATATTTTGTTAACGCCAAGAATTCAGGGCTTAAACGTGTTGCATAGGAGGAAGCAGATGAAACCTGCAGATTCCTCAGGACCTGCTTCCTTTCCTCAGATACAGGCGGTAGATCAACACTTGAAACAGGAATCTTAAGTAGCCTATTTACAATTCGATAATCAAAATTTAAGGTCAGAACACCCAGAAACTCTGCTGTTTGATGTAGGAATGCCAATTTGGCAAGTTAAACCTCCCTCTTAATCCTTCACAGTCATTCTGCCTTTAAACCCCGTGTAACTAATTGGCAGAGCAATACCACCACGCCAGAGACAGAAGTGGGACAGGTCACTTAGAGTCCACGCTGTACGGCTCCCTTCCTGCCCACCGCGGGCAGCAGCAGGGGCTGCTGGGCAAGGCACTGACCTCCCACTGGAGAAACCAGTTTCCTTGTCCTCCTCCACCACAGATCTCCTGTGTGAGGCCTTCGGCAAACAAGCTGCTTATTAGCGTCTCTGTGTCCGAGTCTCCTACCTGTGAAATGAGAATAGCACTTCTCCTCTTTCCAGGAGGACCTTGAGGACAAATACAGTAAATTCTGAGCTGTTCAGGTTAGAAGGGGGTTTAGATAAGCACCATAAAAGAAACTTATCCCAGTGGGAGAAAGGGGAACAGTCACAATGAACTCAGCTTCTAAAGAGAAGTGTAAATACTTTCCATTGCTGTTTGCTGATTTTAATACATCAGATTTGCTTTTTTGTCTGATAATTTTCTTCATGTCTCAACAAAGACCAATGTGTCATGACCAATTGTACAAAATAGAGCTAAGAAAGAAATAAAACTTGTTCTCACTTTCAAGTTTTTCTTTTCATACGACTGAACAGAGCAATGTCCTATTTGCATCTCAGTTTGCAAACTCGTGGTTCACCGTTACGCACACGAGAACATGGAAGCCTTTTGGGACAGCCTGGCAATGGAGTGGGAAACGCATCATGACTCTAGTGTGCAGAGACCAGCTTCACAGAATAAAAATAAAAATAAAAATGCAACACACAAGCTATCAGAGTTTTAAGCTCTCTTAATATTACTTTTTCAAATTCAGATGGGAAAATGATGAATGTCAATGCTTCTTAAAGATATAAAGCTAATGCAAAAATATGATGACTAGAGGAAGTGCAACAGGAGTTATCACTGTTATCTGCTTTTAGAAGCTAAAGAGAAAGACGACACTGGTCTAGTAATTTTCCAGTGTTCTTTCTTTAACTTTCTATGCAGGGCACAGATTTGTGTCATCACTGGTTCTGCCTGTCTCACCTTCTTACAGCTGTGTTTTACAGCTGCATTTTAAAGCAGCGTTTTACAGGAGCCTCACTTTGCTCACTTTAGGAGTTAGGACCAACGTACACAGCCAGAGAAATCACAAGAGTCTGAACAGACTGAACCTCTAGGTATCAACAATCACTGCAGGACCTGTGTCACTTTGGGTTATTTCCAGGCATTCAGTGAGACAGAAGAAGAGCCAGGACTTCTGTGAAGCACTTTCTGTGCATATTTTCTAAGCAAGTTCTAACAAAGATTTAGCTTTCTGAAACGTGCACTTTCTCTTTAGCAAGCAACCGAAGCAAACAAACTCTTGCTTCTCTCTGTACTCTTTGACAGAGAGTCTCCTTAGCGAGAGCTTTTTTACCAGCAGCTACTACACGGTGGCATCTGAAATACCATGAAATATTTTCTGATTGTAAGAGTAGGGAACTGTATGGCATCTTAGAATTCCTGCACTGTAGCTCCACATCAAATAGAGAAGTCTGATGAAAACACTGTTTGGCACCTCTCATCTCATTCCTTCCACTTTAAATCCACTGAGATCAATTTTCTCCCTATGCCCTCCCCTACTCTTTCTGTTCTTTCAAGAGTCTAAGCTTGTGTTCTTCAAGGTCATAGGCTTGGGGGACTTTTTGTACAGGGAAGACTGAGATTTATTAGAACCAACTTGCATATATTGCCTATAATACCTCTCACAAGGGTTATGTGTTGTTCCCGTAGCAGTATTTGCATACAGACATCCCAGCAAGCACATACCATTTCTGAGTCACACCTATCTTTCTAGCTCCCTGTATAAAGTAACACAAAAGTAACTACTGGCTTGTTTTCTCCTTTTTTTTTTTTTTTCTTGAGCAAATGCAGCTGCTTGCTCTGGTGTGTCCTTCCTCAGATCTTCCTCAAAGTACAGCAAAACTCTTTGCATACTAGTGGAAAATTTCCATTCTTCAATTCCTTTTTAGCTGTGAAAGCCATTCCACTGTACGTTTCTACCTTTATCTCTTCTCTGCCCTTTGTTTGTTTTTGATACTTAAGAGGGAAGTTCAGCCTTTCCTCACTACACAAAGAGTTTCCATGCTACGCTAATCACACTCTGCTATCTGAACTTCTACTAGTAGCTTAAGAGACCTGAATAGCACCCATCAATCATGATCTTTACACCTTGGGTTGGAACTCGGAGGTTAGATACAAATGCCAACTGAACTTGGACAGCTATTTAATTGACACCACGTGTGGGATTCATACTCTGTAGGGTGAAATAGGCAAAAAGTTGCTATCTTTCCCCCACCATGCTTGCTGGCTGCAGACTGCAGCTGTGGCATTGCGTTGTCTGCGGTGTGCAGTGCACATCCATTGCAGAATGAAGGAGAAACCACACCAAAGATCAGGGCCCATTTGCAGTGTTGTTGTAGCCCACCTTACTCTTCTCCTCACGAATATTCATGCTGTCACACGGAAAACCGCTGTACAAAACCAGCGCCAGAGGAATTGTGCCTTCTCAAGAAATCCTAGCTTCAATTTTATGTTTAGCATCAGATCAGTCAAAGTTGCAAAGTAGTTTTTTTGATCCTTTCCAAAGACAGAATTAATAACCAGACTATTGCAATAAATACATTAAGTAACTTTAATGCTGCTTAGCATAAGTCTTTGTTATATACTTTCATCCGTATAATCCAGTGTAAATGCTTTTTATACAATACGAAGTATTTTGAAGAGTCGATGGCTCTAGATAAAACATCCACGAAACAAGTTTCAATGCAAGTAGAGAATTAGAAAAAAAAATAAAAATCAGCCAGAGTACAAAATCTTTGGAAGATAAAAATTTCAGAAAACAAGATACATGAAAACATTCCATTGCAGTAATTCAGGATGACCGAGTGGTTCCAGCAGTTGGAGGGGCTGCCACTGACTGCTGTCTCATCCATAAGAACCTGTCCTGGGTCAGCGGGGACTGCAGGGCACTACTAGGGGTGGCTGGCTCTCAGAGATCCTTGTACCTGACAAGTCTGATAAAGTAACCTTCACAGCAGACACCCTTGTTGTCTCAAGGAGAATGAGTAGGCCTGGGAATGAAGAAAGTCCTGTCCTCCCTCACCCAACCACTGCTGGTCTCTGCAGAACATGCAGGTGCACTGGCAAGATGCGGGGAGCAAGTTGTTCTATGAATGACAGGAAGCCTTCGTTCTCCCAGGGTATCAATTTGGCACAATTTCACAAGTGTAAAAATTATTTACTAGCATTATAAAAAAAAGTTTCACCATCTGCAAAACTGCATGAGTGTTACGGACCAGACTGCAATGCTATTGTTTAGTTCTGTTAAATTAATTTTCTATGTATAATATCGCATGTCATTATACAACAGGGATATGCAAGAGAGGCTCAATTAAACTTCATTCGTGCCAAAAGCAAACTCCATAGTGGGCGGATGGCTTTGCATTCCACTGCTTTCAGTATGTTGCAGAGGCATCTGTCCAAATAAAAACACCTTTACAACACTGCAGGTTTAGAATGCAACAAATAACACACTGCAAGAATCGAGGTCAGACATTATTCACCATTTGGTTACATTCCATTCAAATGATATTGACTCACATAATAAGTAACAAATGCAGCACTTGAAGTAACAAAAACAAAGTTGTACTCCAACAAAGTAAAACAGTGCAAATATTCCTGTTCAACAAAAATATACCATGTATATACACACACAACACAAATGCACTGTTTTGTTTTGCAGTATAAATAGATCTGATTAAGCTAAATTCCTAAAACTAATGAACTATTGACTGACAGTTCCAAACAGTTTCCATCTATTAAGTAACACAGAAAGCTTTAAGGCCCAGATGACGCTAGCTGGATATGGCTATAAAACAGTATCAGAAGATTTCACTGGGTGGATATTTAAAATATTTTCTCTGTACATGAAAGTTAATAATATATATACTAAGTTGGTATCACAAAGTCAGCTTGGGCTCTGATCACGCAAGGAGCAGCACGCAGAAAACCCCAGGGGTCTACACGGAGCCTCAAGGCTCCTCTGCCCGTGAGGAACGCACCGTAACGCTGCAGAACACCTACGGCCCAACACCAGGGCTTAACAAGGGGGGAGCTTTTTAGCTGCCTACACAGTTAACAAGTTTGTCTAGTTTCCATTTTCTTCCTCTTCTGATTTAGTACTAGAATCCTGTTATCTGCTAATGACACATCTATTTATCCCTGAACTCTGTAATACCATACAATTAGTATGCTTCTAGTGAGTACACAATAAAAGTAAAAATTAGGAAGGCAAGAGATGGAAACTTGTTTTCTGTTTAGAAAATCCTGATTAGGGGTTACTTGCATTTCAGCACTTTAAAACAGATTTTAAGCAAAAAAAAAAAAAAAAAAAAAGTCTTTTTGGAATTAGATTACAGTAAAACAGACAAGTAGCACTTAGTTTGATCTGAAGTGGAACACTCAGGCATTAACCTCTCTTCAACTGCTATAGCCTCCATCTCCTCAATGCCAGGGCTGTACTGCAACCGTAACAAACTGCTGTTGCAAAGGCAAAAATCTAGAGGAGCAGCAAGGGAAAAAGAAGAAAAAAGAAAAAAAGTTAATCACACGTTACATTGTTTGACTTTTTTTTTTCCTATTATAAATGAATACAGGAACACAAATGATTCAAAGGTTACCTCCCCCACCCAAAATGCTTAAGCTTAAAATAGGTTTGGGATCCTCTGAAGTTTTCTCATGAACCTCTGTTATACCCCATGTTACTACTTCTAGCTTGCTTGCTTCAGAAGACATTTTGAAATAGAATATGAAACAGAACGTCAGCATAAGTTATAGTACAAAGTAATCATGTGTGTACATACACTGTGTATTTCCATTTTCTCTTATCTAGACTGATCAAACATTAATCTCAGAGTTGTTTCCAAGTGAATGCCTTTACCAGCAAACAACTGAGAAGACATCCCTCTGAACAACAGAACTCTTTTAGTTGCAGAAATACAGAAACAGCTTCAGCTCTGGCCTCCTTGACCAGATAACCAACTATTAGAACAACTTCCTGAGAAATAAAAAATGCCAGGAAGTTGCTATTGCTCAAGGGCTGAACTGAATAGATTTGAACTGCAGGTCATGCCACAGCAAACTCGAATACATAATGTAAACCAGAAGGAAGAAACGATAAACTGAACTGATGAAAAAAATAGTTTCTCATATTGTCCAGTGCTAATGGTAGATTTTGTCTCATAGAACATACAAATTCAATCACAACAGCTTATCTCTTGCTTTCCATAAAAGAGTTAATTTAACAAAGTTTTGAATAGAGGCTACCCATAGAACTATCACTCATCTAAAACAAACATGCATACTTTTAATTACAGTATACAAAAGTAATTTTAAAAGACAAAATGGTAGCAACCTTTTGTTTTTTTCCATGTAGATCACAGGATTGTTTTAAAGAAGTATTCAAAGGATTATATTTTTTTTCCTGTATATCCTGACTTTCTAACTTATACTTTTGGAAAAAATGCAAAGACACTAAAGACAGTAGTTATCTGATTCACCATTTCCCCAACATCTCTTAATCAAAAATACTGAGGCAAGAATCTCCTCCTCCCCTATCTTGTCAGGGATTTGAGGGGCTTGAAGAACTGAATTCTCCCTTGGAAAAATAGTATGGAAAGAGGAAAGGGTCTCTTGGAGTGGCCAGTACCCTGTTGTCAGACAAAACGACTGAAGTGACCATACATTCCGTGGGATCTGAACACGCTGACAAGAACTGAAGAGCTACACTTAAGGGCAGAATTTCAGAGACTTGCTTAGTGTAAAGCTCTCCCTGAATTCAGGCACAGTTAACAAGACACCACGTCTATCCTCATGCCATTCGGCCACACAGGGACCAGATGTGCTTGAGTGTGTTATTGGCAAGTGGATAAGGGTGAGGCCCTCTGCACTTGGAGACTGACAAGGCCACCTCACCCCTTCAGGGACTGGTTTGCCAAACCAAAGGGCTGTTCCTCTTGAAGACAGAATGTGAACCTTCCACCTTACATTCATCAGTTTTTATCTTAAGATGAACTGAAGGTGTTTACTGTGCAAAATTTATAGTGCATTTAGTTATAAGGACAACAGATACCCACAGAAGGTTTTAGAAGCTACTAAGCTTCTAAATACATACATACAGTGATTAAGCTTCCTAATACATACAGTACCATGAGGTATGCAAGACCCTCTGGGTGGTACAAAAAATAATAACAATAAAAGCAGTGGTTTCAGTTCTTGAAGTTAAACCTACTGGCACACCTTCAACGTGCCCTTCCGGGGTCCAGCAGGGAGAAAGCTAGAGCCTGGTCTATTGCCTGACTCAGCTCTGCACACCCACATCACCAGATACAGTGATTCAGTGATGATGCAACTACAGTAAGAAAAATGCAGTCTGAGCTCAGGCTATCAATAAAAGCAGTGCAATCCTTGCCATAAAAGACAACAGGGCTCTTACAGATAACTTTTATGCCCAATGTAGTAAGTACATATCTGGAGCTTCCCAAGGAGCTAGCCCAAGGTTTTTCCCCCCATGGCATGTTCAGGACTATCTAAATGGTATAAAAAAAAAAAAGACAAACCGAAAATTTGAGCGCAGAAGCACGAAATTCACACCTGATGCTTTCCTGAAGGCTCAGTTGTTATCTTTTTCTTCTATTCCAGTAACCAACATTGTTGGTTGTTGTTACAAAAGATCTCATCTAAAACTTATAAGCTGAATTGATCATATATTTAAGAGTAGTGAAGAGTAGCAACTGAACACCTATCACATTAGCACTAGCTTGTTCCAGTATTTTTTGCATGTCAGTGTTAGACACTATTTGCTGCTCTGAAAGATAATCCTTTCTCTCACAGCTCCGCTTTCTATTCTAGCTTGCTGTTAAGCTCCCAGGCTGAATGGTTGGCTACAAGGGCTTACAACGGACTTCCGTTCCCCAGATACAAATATATGAAATACATACCGAGGCTGCTATGCTTATGTTATATTCATGATCAGCTAGAATCGTCTCTTGTGTGGTGGAATTGAATTTGCGGGGAAAGTGATGCAGAGATGTAGTTGCTGCTTGCAGTAGAAAAGCTCCAAAATAAAAGACAAAAGTAGTCCCATGGAAAAGAAAATCCTGAAAAGCAGTTAAACAGAATCAGTCTGGGCTGCAATACATATTTAATTCTTCTGGTCTCAGTACAAATGAAACCCAACACTGAAACATGAAATGAGCACTGATAACAATAACTTTAGATAAGCAGTGTTAAATCCATCCCAGAGCTTAACCTGGACACGTTTTCACGGCTGCTTGCCATTATAAGCAACCCACCAACATAGTTACTGGCAAAGAGCAACTCTCCCTCTCCCCAAACCCTATATTCTTTAAAATTAAGAGGCACATACTCATCTATATGTATATATGATGTCCTTTTAGATCACTTTAAAGCTATTAGAGCTTACAGAACTCTCCCTTCATACAGCTTATTTTTTATCTAAGGGACATACAGACCAACTTTATCATAATTTAAGGAGTACAATATAAGCTTGCAATCCCGCAAATCCCTCCTCAGCTATAACCTAAGCTCCAGAAATACCACCTCCACGCTTGAATTTTGCTTCTGTAAATACCCAGGAACACCTCAGCCTTGACATAGCTGAAATTTACTTCCTGATACAATCAGAATCCAAGAACTGAGGCATTTCGTCAACTCTCTCTGACTTGGCTCCACCCAAAATACAGTAGTTTGAAAGTACTTCATGATACTGTGCAATAAAATGCCTGAGACTTGAGAGGACAACAGTTAGGATTTACTTTAAATATGCTTGTCTCTTGGCCTTCTCTAGGCGATTCCCTCCTCTGTGGCAAATCCTAGATGAACACAATTTCTGGATTCTATTACTGGAGCACATGAAAAAGCAGCTCTGGTACCCAAATCTCTTTGCAGGTTGTATTTCAAAGTCCAGTGTTCCACACAGTAAGATCCAAGATATGTTCCAGTGCAGTTTTAAAATGTCTACAATATCCTTTCAACATCTGCTGCTGCTGCGTCTGCAAAGCTGACATTTGCACTGCACTCAGTTCCCAACTCCATTCAACATACACTAGGTGCTTATACCTATGCAGGCCTGCAAAAGCCAGAAGCACAATTTTTAAAATCATATACAACTATATGTATGTTTTTTTTTTATTATATCCACATAGTCTATCTCCAGCAGTAACTAATTCTTTGTGCACTTTTAATTCCCTGGAGTGCAATGGGCTATCAGTATGCCAAGAGTGAGAACCCTGGGTGCACCGTGTGCGAGCCCATCACGACAGCAGACAGCAGTCATACCCACCAGAGGTGACTGTGCAACACCCTCACCTACTGACCGTCTCACAGCAAAGTGAGAATGTGCTGCATTTCCCTGTTTAGAGAACTGTTTCTTCACAGATGTGAGATCATCTTTTTCCTGAAAGTATTTTCTTTTCAAACTCATCAGTTGTTCCACATTTGACAGCAGCTAAAGCTACTTAAATCACATCCTAGTCGGTTTTGATAAGTTGCGATATAAGCTGCTACTACTGTTTCCCATTCCACTTAGATCAGGAAATAATCTCTTAATTAAGAATCATTTGACCATCTGAGGTTAGCTCATAGCATGTACTGCTTTTCTTAATAACTTCCAATTACTGGGAATCTAAGTTCTGGCAAACCAGTTGCAGTAGCTCCCAACTTATGGTTTTCCATCCTGGCTGGATCATTGAGGTTCTTCTTCCATTTATTAAAAACACCTACTTCCTCCAGGAGTACCACCAGGAGGCCCCATGGAAATCAACAGAACTGAGAGGGGGGTAGAGAGTGGCTTCCAGACATAGTGAAAAGAGGTAGAGAGCCTTCACATGCTAGGCTTGCCAGATCTCAAGCTTTCGCCATAAGACACATTCCCTCAGCATCCATCTCTGCTGTGACATCTGTACCTCATTGCAAAAACCAGTAGAGACCTACTCCAGCGTGACAGTGCTGAAGCACAGGAGAAGCTGCAGCGCTCTGCTGCAGCTGGGGGAGGCACTTCTCCCCACCAGACACTTACTGTCGTGGCTTCCCCCAGCTCACTGGAGCTGGCAGACAGACATGGACATCCTCCATGCCACCACCTACGCACGTCAGACTGCACGCAGGTGTGTGCTCCCCGTGTGACAGACACTGGGCCTCCTACCATGGCCAGACATACCCATTTCATAGCACAGCATTCCAGCAGCCTGGAAGGTCTGTGCAAACCCACGTGTGATCAAGGACATGCATTATTCTTGGGCTGCCAAATACCTAGTGTGCAACTATGTCAGTCTCACCAGCTGTACACTCTGCCACCACCGCTCATGAAGGAACACAAATAGCTCCATCAGGAAAACAGTGCCGACTGCACACAGGAGAGGTATTTTCAGAAGACAAACTCTTTCATTTCCTTCGTTCTCCTGCCAAAGCCTTTAATTTCCTTCTCCTGGCAGCAATTACAGTGAAGCTGTGTAGCATCAGTAGCATCACGTTCATGTGGTGATGGTTTCTGTGACCAAAAACCCCCAGATCTTATGAGGGGGGATTTTTTTGTTTTTAGTGACTGTTAGCATGGTGTCTATTTCTCCCTTGCCTCCACACTTGTATAATCATTGAAACCTCATACAAAGTGTATGGAAAACATTACCAGATCTGCATGATATGTTAGTTCACATCCAATTTTGTAAATGAGCGTGTTGTGAGTCAGGCTGTAAAGGACAGTATTTGTCATACCATCTGGCTAAATACAGTGATGTACAGAGTGATGTATCTCCAGAAGGTCCATATCTCCCCCCATCTTTTCACTCTGTACCATTTTATTTTTTAAGTACCTGTACTGGAGTCAAGGGAGCTACTTATGACATTAAGTGTTACTAACTGCAGGGCTGTCAGAATCCCATGCTATTTTTCAAAATTTCATTTAAACTCTTGGAATGTTAAACCACATTTGTTCATGAATCTCTAAATGAAGCTATAATGCTCCAATATAACTAAGCCATGACTCTTCCCATTTTTGACATAATCTAATGACCTGTAGCTTCTGAGTTACATTGTAAATTTAATTTATAAAATAGCAAAACTCACATATTTATCTAAATACATGCCAACCTAAAACAAACAAGTATACATTTTTATTTTACAGTAATAAAAATAGTTTTAGTGTTTCTAGTGATTATCTATTTGCAACAGAAAGTAAAAATCCTTGTGAAGTGCTGCTAAAGAGTTTACTGCCAAGAAGTTACAGAACATTTGGATACCTGAAAATAGTGATCAAATGATCCACCTAGTGTCATTTTTGTTGACAGCTGGAAGGGGCTGGATTTCAGCTACCATGTTAGAGAGAAAACAATTCACTCTGCATTTATTTAAGATGTTAACTTGGTTATGACATCTTTTTAGGTTAAGTTACTGAGTCCCACAGATACAGCTTTTACAGAAGTCATGTAGCAACTTCCTGACATGGGAAGTTTTTCAGTAATTTATCATATACAAGGGGTCAAAATTAACAGTACAACAAATCACTGCCAGCATCAAGTAGCCAATGTGTAAGACATGTTTACACAGTTGTTATAGGATGAACATTTGTATCACATTTTCAATCGATAAAAGGCTATGCCCTCACCCAGCAACTCTTAAATAGATGCATGATTGTAAATTGGCAAATAGTTTCAATGAAACCCAGGACACCATTAATTTACTTAAATTATGTATATGCTCAAGGGCTTGGTTGCATCACAACTTGTGAGGTTGTCGCAGCATAAGTCCCTGTAAAGGTCTCTGTAATTGTAACTCATTATTAGCCTAATTACTGCCTGTCTTGTGCTGGAAAGCTGGCAATGTATGTCTGTGTATTCACTATAGAAGTGCTCACGTTTGTTTCAATAGACTGTAGTCTGTTACCACTGACGGGCTTTGAAGTTATCAGTTAGATCCCCAAACTCATTAACTCTTTGATTTGCTTTGAAGATCTTTTGTTTTAAGGGACTAAAGGTTATGCTGTCTTTGACTGCCTAAGGTCCAACAGCCATTCGCCAATGTTGCCCTAGCTTTAAGGAATTGACCCAAAAGTCAGCAGAAGACTTTCCTAGGAACTGGAGGAGACTTCCTGGGTGCTTTAATCCAGCCCCTGCAATCTCAGACAACCACCATCACACAATGTGTTCGCAAATGTATCACTTCCTTCTCAACATTAGATGTATCTTTCTATCTCCCATTATTCACAGGGTGTTACTACCACTTCTCTTACAGTCAGAAAACATTTTCCAATTTCCAGTCCGCAATTATTTCTAGCCATTTAAACCAATTTGTTGCCATGCCTTGTTAAACTAGTCCTCTTCCTGCCACTCGTGCATTTCACGTGCTCATAGAGGACAAGTATTCTCCTTCCATCAGTTTCAAAAGCTGGGCTCTCTCAGCCTCCATCATCAAACAGGTCCTGTACTTCCTCCATCACCCCTGTTGCCCTACTCTTTCCTTTTACAGCTTTGAATTCCTCTGTCTTGAGAAACTTTTTGCTAAAACAGAAGGCTGGGCATTAAGACTTAGGATCTCATGACATGATTTTCAGTTTATAAAACAAACGGAATCCTTAAACAAAGAAAAAAAAATCTTACCGTCTGGTTCCAGTTGACAGCAATTCTATTTGCATAACCGAAGAGGAACACACAGAGGAACACAATGGACAGGAACCACGCAGTCACCGCTACAAACATCACCCATCCCTGCAGCAGTGGCAGTGGAATTCGGGTAGAAGCTACCAAAATCCAGACTATTGTTCCAAAGAGCTGCAAGGAAAGAAATACATACGATAAACTGAAAGATAACTTTTATTAGTTCTTAGGCAAAAAGGACAGAATATTACACGTCAACATGTCTTCAGATTACTTTTAGGAATCAATAGGAAACACTTCAAAAGTATTCAGAAAGCCCAAGTGCAGTTCTCAGAAACAATAGGCACTAAGTGGCCGTAAGAGAAGCCACTCTGAAATTCTTAAAAACTCTTAAAATAGTCTTGAAAATGGGATTTACAAACCCAGGTGACTTGCGTGTTGCTGCTCAAAATTTTACCCTTACTCTCATTTTGAGGGAAATGTAAGATGTGAAAACATGGTTCACAAGCACACATTTATATAGGTAATCTTTCTACATATACTAAAATTAGCATGAGAAGGGTGCACATAAGATTTGGATTCAGTCTCATACTGTTTAGTTTTATAGTCCTAATCAGATGAGATACAGAAAAGAGAAGAAACTGCATCCTCTTTTTCAATGCATTTTTAATAAAAAGCTGAAAGAGAACACACTAAGCAATAAAGCAAAAGAGAAAACTGGAAAACAGAACAACGTGAATTGCAAGTCGTTTTGTAATGACTAGAAAAACAAACAGCTTCCCAGACTTATCATAACCTGGGTAAGGATTCAGCACCACCAATTCAGCATGCTGATTGCAGCGCATGAGCGGCAGGGATGCTCTGCTATGATGGGCTGATGGAGAATTTACATACTCTAAGGCTTGCCTGGTTTAATCAGCTCTTGGGCTAACACAGGGTACTATTTCTCCCCGCATATCCTGCCTCTTTATAAAAAAGGATAACTGGAGAAAATCATAATTGCCATCTGAAGTATGCTCATTTATAAAAAAAAAGGTTTAATTTCATAATCCAACCTGCTGTGTAGTGACAGCTACAATCAATTTCCAAGCAAGTTACTACCTTCCTGTTTAAATCCTACAGATTTACAACTACAAAGTTGTAAAGAGGTTACATTTTCAGCTTCAGAGAACTTTATTTTGAGTAAAGGTTGGATGAAAGATACCTTTAAAAGGTGCCTGCAGTAAAACTAATTGGTTCCTCTCATGCTACATTGCAGCAGCATGTATGTAAAGATGCATTGCTAGTCTCAGTTCAGAGCTCCCAAGGGTTTATGTATTAGCCTTCAAGTTGTTCTCTAGATTTCCTTTTTTAGCTGCTGTGAAGAACCAAACTTTCTCTAGTCTCACAAGACTGCAGGTGCAAGTCTGTTACTCAGAGACCATAGCGATGGGCAGTGAGGAAGCAGAAGGGACAGCAGAAAGCGTCTGTTAAACAAAAAGCAGAGACACATCAAACGTCTTCAGTATTTTGAACGTGCAACCTTGCAAGCTTCTTTAAAAATAGATTTAGAAATCCAGCATAGAGACTGCGAATCTCTGCACTCACTGTGCCATTGCCTCACACTACACCTGTCCACTTCAGCTCGGATGTCAGATGTATAATAGGTTGGCCAACCTAATTAACCTTTTGTCCCTCCTGACCGTGGGCCTGATTTGGGGCCTGGGCTTGTCCTCTGGGCTCTTTCCTGGGGTGCACTTTTCCAGCTGGCGGGGTGGGATCCACCTCACAGACTGGGACCCGGGCAGCACTCAGCTCCGACACCAAAACCAAAAAATATTAATAGAAACAGGCTTACAGACTTACAGCACACGCACACTGACAAAATAAAAAAAAAATAGAACAAACAACCCAGCCTAACTCTCAATGGTGGGTTTTTGGATCTGGGACTCTGCGGCTCAGAGTCCTCAACAGGTGACACAACCCCCGGTGCGACCCATCTCCACGGGCCTCTCGGTGCCACTGCCCGGCCCGAGGGGCGCAAACAGGCCGGAGGGAGCAGGGACGGGTCCCCTCTGCCCTTCCCGGCAGAGTCCCGCGTCCCGGGCACCGGCGCCGGGGCGGGAGCGGGGCGGCCCGGGAGCTCCCCCGCTGCCGCCGCCGCCTCGGCCGCCCGCACGCTGGTGAGTGTATATGGGTGGGGGGGGGCCGGAGGTGTATAATGGGGCGAGGGGAGGGGGGCCCTCGGTGAGGAGGGAAGGGGTGGAAACGGAGCCGACAAAATGGCCAGGCAGTCACCGGAGCCCGCTCTAGGGACATCCCCTCTCCCCCCCGGCGCCGGGCAGGGCTGCCGCCCGCCGCCTCGCCTCGCCCGGGCCTGGGCGGGCGGCCCCGGGGTGCCGGGGACCGGCCAGGCCCCCCTTCACCGCGCCCGGTGGGAGGCGGCGGCGGGACGGGCTGGAGGGCCCCGATCCCCCGAGGAGCCGGGCCGTGGCCGGCCGGTGGCTTTGGGCTGCCCCCGGAGCGCTGTGTCGGCAATGGGGCGCAGCGTTTCTCCTTCACAAACTCCAGCCAGGCTTAGGGAGTCGTTTCTTCGTGTCAGCTCGCGAATGGTTGCGATTTACCTTCTTATTGAGATTCTGGAGCGGGTCCAGAGAAGGGCAACGGAGCTGGTGAGGGGCCTGGAGAACAAGGGTTATGAGGAGCGGCTGAGGGAGCTGGGGGTGTTCAGCCTGGAGAAAAGGAGACTGAGGGGAGACCTTATCGCTCTCTACAATACCTGAAAGCAGGCTGTAGCCAGGTGGGGGTCGGTCTAGTCTCCCAAGTAAAAAGCAATAGGACAAGAGGAAATCACCTCGAGTTGTGCTAGGGGAGGCTTACTTTGGATATTAGGAAAAAAAAATCTTCACCGGAACCATTCTCAGGCATTGGAACAGGGAAGTGGAATCACCATCCTTGGAGGTATTTGACCTGTCCGTTCCAAACTAGACAGTTCTATGATTCTGGTTACAGATATTTGAGGCTTCAAAATTACGAGGTTGCACTTTCTTTTCTTTTTTTTAAAGGAACCTACTAGGTTGCCCATTCAAAATAGCAAAACCATCTAATGTGTATCTTCTTTTCATTCAATCTGACTCAACCATGCATAACTACTGAAAAGTAATAGAAAATGTTTGTTTGATGTAAACGTTTTGGGTAGGTGAGGGTCTAGAAAGTTACGTGTTCATCAGACCAATTACAATACATTTTCTCATGCTTCTGAGTGTAAATACCTTCCCTGGATGAAGGATGTGGCATCGTCCAGCATTTTTGTTATTTCTCCTTGTGTGGCTTAGGATGGGGTGTCGTGTCACTACAATGACTAAGCACTGTTCCAGCCCACGTGATCCCATGCACTCTTTCCAAGTGTTCATCCTCAACAATTTTAAAAATTACATTTAAAGAAGGTTTCATACAAGTGTATGCAGCTGCTCTGGAGGCTGATCCAGCTACAGCGTTAACACTGTATTCCTTTATTTTTAGTTGTGTGATGTCTCTCAGTTTTGTTTTTATGATGACAAGAAACACCCCAACCTGAAATGTCTGTCATCCCCACCCCAACGTGAGCTCTAGGTGGGGAGCAGCTGGCTCCTCTAAACACAATACATCTGTGTTTCCAGCACACCTCATACACGCGTAGGTTTGGGACACTTCTAAAATGAAACAGTAGACTCTTAGCTTTCAAATCATGGCTGCTCAAGGATTACCTGGTTTGCCCAAATCATGACAAAGGAGGAAGAAGCAGCAGTTTGTATTCTTTCTTGTGCTCTCTCCTAATCCCTATGGCCCTTGAAGCTGAATGCGCTCTTAAGAAGTGGGAGATGTGGGATTGAATCCCCGTTAGTCTAAGGAAGGCTCTGAGCCCCGCCTCCCCTCTTTTCTGAGTGCTTTACCCCATAAGTTATCAAAGAAGAATATGGATACCTCTTACTCCTCCTCTAGACCTATTTTAAAAGTGAACCTTGTGCCCCATCCATTTATCTTCAGGGAAGGTCTCCAGCCTCTGGAAGGGAATGGGATTCAGGCTTGTGCCTAAGTGATTAGGTGTAGGCGGTTCGTTCTTGGGGTTGTATTCTGAAGACTATATGTCCAATTAGCTTCACAGTCTGGCCCTAAATCTGTTGTGACTGCCCTGTAGAGGGAGAAATGTGAGTGGGTGGAAAACTGGGTTGATCAGTTTATGATTCGGAACAAGAAATGTGATTATCCTTATACAGAGGATGTACAAATAATACTTGGTCATAAACATTTCCAGTTTTATTATTCAGCCATGCAATTAATCTGTGTGAACTTCAGCAGCAGCGGATTTTACTGATGATTACATACTATGTGCAGTCATCTTTTCTTGCTTGTAAATACCATTCCTTTTAACCTGTACATTCCTTTTAACACTGATTCTCTTGAATTTTAGGAGGTTTTCACAGTAAAGTCTAAGTTTTGCTGTTAGATGTATGTATATACAAATAGCCTTAAGGTAGGTTTATGGCAATACCTTTTCCTAAATCCTAATTGTTTAAATGAAAGTAGCTTTTAAAATGATTTTTATTGGTAGGATTTGCTTCAAAACCATGTGGGATTCTTCATATACTGTTTGAATCTTTAAAAATCTGGAGTCTTTCAGAGACTGGTCTCAAGATTGCGTTTTTAAGTTTCCATGGCAAAAGCCCATGTTTGTGCTGGACTGCTTTTTAATAGCATTTTAATGTAAATGATTGCATCTTGGCAATAGGGTAAACTAATGATGCTGCTTCAAGTCCACCAGAGTCAACAAGTAGACAGAAGTGTATTGATTCACTGTATATAGGAAGGTCTGTCTATACAACCAAAAGGACTAAAAACCTCTCTTAAATGACTATTACATAAAGTTCAAACTTCTTCCTCTTCATGTTCTTATACTTATGGCAACCTAACATAAAGTTGGCGTTGTCACAGAACTGCAAAAACAGTTGATACCATTTCGAGATGATAAAAATTACTGATTACTTAAATTCCAAGTATAGTGATGTAATATGTGCACATCTTTAATATATATTAGAAATTAAAATATATGGTTCTAAGTGTTGTAATTTTCCCCTTCCCCCAAGAGACCAATCATTAGAAAAATGCACTAAATCATGAAAATCCATAGTTATCTATTGGCCGTTACCTATAAATTCTCGGGATTAAAAGAGATAAATTAAGATTTTGAAAAAACATAGACATACATCATGCTGGATATGAAAACTACTTATACAGCTGTCCTATGGAGGAAGATCCAGACTACCTTTTGTTATGTTTGGCATGACAGTTCTGGAAGAGCTGAATGTTTTATGGATACTAGAGTAACAGGTGAAAGTAGCATAAATATAAGAAGGCATGGTCCCTAATACCTTCTCGGAGTGTGTTACCAGAGGCCCCTCTGGAAGCAGATGTAACTCTGCTCATCTCATGCCTGGTGTTGCAGCGTGCCCAAGGGTCGTCTGTAAAAATGGCCAAAGGGGTGGAAAGTTTAAAAACAACAAATGACAGTAACCCTATTCTC
Source organism: Calidris pugnax (assembly GCF_001431845.1). Lineage (NCBI taxonomy): Eukaryota > Metazoa > Chordata > Aves > Charadriiformes > Scolopacidae > Calidris > Calidris pugnax. The sequence continues at coordinate 18,046,953 of NW_015094509.1, read as the reverse complement.
TACCTGTTTGGCTCTGTTTACTCGCAGTCAGATCTGCACAAACAGATCTCCCTAAGACAGAGCAGAGCTCAGCAAGGTTTTTCTGATGGTATCAGGATCTCCTTCTTTCTTCCAGTTACTTTCTTGATACAGAGAAATTTACCTCAAAAAGCCTTATGTGTTTCTTTTAGATTTGCAAAGCTGCTCTTTCTTAAGAAAGAACACAGACTCCCTGAATCCTGTAGTTAGTTTATATATCAAAAATAGAAAGCCCGAAGTTGATTATATAAAACGCAGACTGTTTATGGATGAATTAATTCAACATGCTCCTGGAAATTGCATTCAGGATTCTGATCTCATACTGGTTCAAACTCAGGAGTCATTCCCCTTCAGCCAGTGAAATTAAATAGGCATAAACTGGTTTGCATAAGATCAATGATAAGGAAACCCTTTAGTGTCATTTGTATAGTGTATTTACTCAGTGGTAACAGAATTCCAGTGTCGTGGTTGGACCAGTACATGTTACTAATTAGTGTTCAAATACCACCATGCTGTTGAGGTTTCCTGGGAGGCAGTGTGACAGTTTTTATTTTAACAGGCAGGGCCAGGCTTTTGATTGCATACTGCTCCTTTTTGCATCATCAAACTAAGGGAAAAATAGCTGTTGAAATCACTTGCTTGATCCAGTTAAACCGAGCTTGGGATGCCTGCCAGAAAGAGGAGACGCAGATTAATGTGCCACCTGTTTGATCCACCAGTCCTGGGGATGGCTGGTTACCAAATTGGTCCCCAGAGCAGCTTGAAGTGGTCTCAGAGCTACTCTGAGGAGTGATTTCTGGCTGGCATTACCCTGCGGTGGTACTCTGGACATGGCCTCTTCCTGCAGAAGTGTCTTCTGTGCCTAGAGCTGTGAAAGGAAGGGTGTTGACCTCGTTGGTTTGGCTCCCCATGGTCCCAGGGTGCCTTTTAAAGTCAGGTGTCCTTAGCTGGCTGGTTAAGGGAGCTTGAGGGTCCTTTCACGCAGGCACCGTGCAGCTGAGAGGCTGGCATGGAGCCAGAGACCCTTCTTGGCAGAGCAGGCTGGTGTTACTGAGAACAGAACCAGGTCTCTGACCTGTCCTGATAAAGTCATTTCCATGTTCCTAAGGACGCCAACACTTCATTTGTTTGACTTGGTGCCACTGCAGTTCTCTAACAGGGTACCAGTCTGTGTAACGTGCAGTCAATGGGTCAAATTGCCCTTCATTTACAGCAAGAACTTCTTCTCACACGCCTGAAGGTGCAGCAAAGGTAAAAATGCAAAAACTCATCATAGCAGAGAGAGGGATCCTGAACTCCCCTGGTGCAGGAAGCTGGGTGGGTAGGGAGGGACGGGACAGAGCAGAGCAAAGTCACCAAGTGGGAATATGTTGCAAGAAGTGAATGTGCTGCTCTTGGCATAGCTGCGCCAGCAGGAAAAATGGGTTGCATGGATCCTCCCCATCGGGGAACGTGAAAGTCTTGGAAGTACAAACTGGAGCGTAACATTCTTGCAGGTGAGGGATGAGTAAGTGGCACTGCTTGTTTTAGACAAAATTGTACAGGGAAGGTGGTAGACTTGCACAGCACCAATACTTAGTGTTTTTTCTGCCCTGTCTCCCTCCTGCTCCACGGTGTAGGAGGGGAACAGTTCAGCTGGTTGCAGAGGAACCCGAATTTAGCAGGGCAGGCAGGAGGACCTGCTCCCCAAGTGCTGCCAAGGCAGGATGCAGCGCAGCACCCCGCCGTGAGTACTGCTGGTAGCAGGGAGCTCTTCTCACTTTGTCATCAGCCAAGGCTCGATGTACTAATCTTTAATTGTAATGCATTGGCCTCCGATCTTATCTCTTGCTGGTCAGGAGTATGTATCCAGTGTTTTGATGAACTACCAGTGCTGACAGGGAGTCACTTTTTTTCCTCCTTTGCAGTTTGTTTGCTTTTTGGGGACTGTTTGCTTTATTGAGCGAATTCCTGGCTGAAAATTCAATAGAAGGCAAAGGATGATTAGGCAAAAGACAGCGATGGCTTCATTTTGTGATGAATGAATTCAGGAAGGAGAAGCAAGGAGACAAAATATGCTTGTATACAAATATTCGGTTATGTTTTGAAGTAGCATAAAACCACTGTTGTGAAAGGAGCGAGCCTGTAGATTTCAAAGCACTCTGAGTTGTAAATTCAGTTGTAAACAGAAAAGGATTTATCTTAGTCTTAGAATGTATAAACATAATTGGTCCTTATCTGATGGCTGTTAGTAAGATGGTAAAGAGCTATTTGAATTTGAGTACAGGCATCATTAAGTGAAATCATAAGTAGCCTCTGTATATTTGTAGTTCGTTTCAGTTTGCTTACAATAGCAGGGTGTTATTTTACTGGCATCTGTTGCTACTTACAGTAACTACTGGAGTTAGAAGTCTGAGAGGGAGCTCTTCAACAACCACAACACTGGCAGGGCAGACCTGTAATCCTTTTACTGACTATGTTTTATCTCAGAACTGTCTTTGACCCCAGCCTCTGAGAGCCCTGTGCCTCTGCCGTGGATTCCCCCCGCCTCCTTTGCATCCGGGCTAGTGAGAGTGAGGGTACAGAGTGGGTCAGACCAAGGCATAACTGTTCCTTTTTTTCTCTTTGACTGATTAGGCTTGTGCTGAAATTAATTAATTTTCAGTACTAACAGATCAGTTTAAATATAAACCCAAAACTTAGGAGCCAGATACACTGCCATGTTCTATCTTCTTTACGGAATATACATATATGGACTTTGTTTCTCTTTTAAGATGATATATGGAAAACAATTAGTCTGATTTTTCTTTTAGACAGAAATGCTGACATAGCTTGTAGAAGCCTTCACATGCTGTGAGCTGTGCTTCTGCACCTGTAGACACCACGTGCTGCTGTGCCCATATTAACTAAAGAGAAAAATCAGATCATCACAGTGATCTGTTTATACTGAAAGAATATAGATTTCTTTATGAAATTCAAATTGTTCATAAAGCGGTGCTTGAAGGTTCTTACATACAGGTGATTTTAGGGAAATTAGTACCCGGAATGTATTTTATTGAGTCAAGTTCACAGTGCTTCACATCCTGGCAAAATCCAAGGGTCTCAATAGAGATGAATGGGTCTCAATATATCAGCATTTATCTCATTTTTTTGTTACTTAGAGTAAGCACAAATGCATGTTCTGTAACCTTGAACTTTAGATCATGAGCTTGCCCGTCCTCTGCAATGATAAACTCCCATAGGGCTCCCAGATGTTTGCAGAAGCTGGATGCCCCATACACAACATAAACCCTATTTCTAATGCACAATTTTCTGATGTCGGATTGAGAAATGTCACCTGCTGATGTGCTTACATCCTCTGAAAACCAGTCCTGCTACTCATGGCAAGTTCCAAATCGTAACTGTTTCTGATTCACCAAGTGCTGAACCAACATCAGAAGTTAGTATAGTGTGTGAGAACAATATTTTTATTTCAAAAGACCACAAGCTTGAGAAAAATCTGTGTTTTTTCCCACCTGCATAAGGGATTCCCAATCTGGGGAAGAGGCTGAAGGAATCTTAGCTGCAAATGCAATGAACTGACAAGTATTTCTAAACAGGGAATTACTGTGATTATATTTCTCCAGGCCTATCTCAACTACTCAATTCCTACTGAACCCAGCCTCAGGTTCTTTCACAATGTTTTGGTAAGTTTAAGCATTTGATCAAGTAGGTTTTGATTCATAGGAAAGCAAACAGGTTTAGTGGTGGTTTTTTTTTTCTTTCATAAATCTTAAACCAGTTAAACTGCATTCCTTTAGCCTGGTGTCCTTCATGAAGAAATATTACACACAGTATGTATGCAATTTCTGGACAGAAAACAATCTGTGGTTCTACTAGCATCCTTCAACTTACAAATCATTGAGGAAGGTGAAGTGGTTTGTGCTGTCCTCACACTGAGGCACACTCTGCTAAATTGTGGTTTAGACTATGAAAAATAAGTTAAAGAGCAACTAGCTCACTTTCCCTTTATGATTTTCAGTGTGATAACCACAGAATTTCTTCAAACAGATAATGTTAATGAATATTTTAATTCAGCCACAGCTGCTAATTGTTCCTTCTGTTCATTAGTGTCTGACTTTGTGCTTTGTTTCCTGACTTCCACTTCTTTATGCCCCTCTAATGTAGTGCAGTTTCCATCCTCTACTGTAACTTACTCCTTGCAGTGGACTTGCACATTGTTCTCAGAGATGCTGGATGAGGGGAGGGAAAGGGATGATGAATTAGCTACCAGGAAAATTTTGTAGTTCATTTGCAGGGCAGTAATTAAAAAATAAAACCGAACGAACTTAAAACAGCAACCTTTCCGCACTTTTAAACAAACTTATTCTTCTACTCTGGAATCAGATTCGGCATGGGACCTTATGTTCACATATCCTTCCAAGTGTTTACAGTATGTACCAGTGCATTTCAAAGACTTGCCTTGCTATTTTCTGCCTACCAGTAATTTTGTGGAGCTATTTAACTAGCTTAAATTTTAATCCACAGGTATTTGGAAGAAGGATGTATCAGTGGTCAGAAAACACAGCTCATTAATTTTACATAATAGCAAAAGAATAAATAGGTCAGTATTCCGTGCATTATTTTACCTATAGTATAGTCTAACTGCCATGTAGTTAGTGTTTATGTGGCACTTTGAAGATGTAATTTGTTGTACAGGACTAATGTTGTCTTCATACACTTCTACATCTAGCCATACTTGGAAAGAAATAATTAACCTTGCTTGAAGTCCTTTTGGGCTTTTGGTGCACGGTGAAAGAAAACAGGGTGGGATTCAGCTGACCAAGTGCCTATGTGATACCTCTGAGCTACCTGCCTAAAGCCCCCACTACAAACAGGAAAGAAATAGCCACCTTTATGGAACAATTTGTTTCATACTAAAATGGGTATTTGAAAATAGGTCACATGAATCACTTCTGTCTGCTTCTTGACTGCAAAGGACGTTTATGGTGGCTTGGCCTGACATCTACTTTGGAGGTAGCTAAAGTTAGGCAATAGAAATCCCTGGGCCAAACTAGTTCAGTGTTTTCTGCAGTGATTTGAAAGTAAATATAAGGGCTGCTTAAAATGAGTCAAATAACAGTCCGGGATGGTTGATTGAAGGGACTGACTCAATGTAAGTTGAAGAGATTGTGTATGCCATATACATATGTACTTGGTTCCAAGCATGTTTGACATGAAAAACGTGTCAACAGGTTTTGACGTGAAAAACAACATGAAAAAATGTTGTCATACTTTTTTCTTTGCTCTCTGAGTCTGTGTTTTTCTTTCTTTCAAAGCCTAGCAGGGTAACTTCCTAGAGCAAACTTATCCAGGCCGGAAGCTGTATCACTCTGCCCTAGCATCCTTCCAGAGACTTCTGAGCTCCTCATCCTCTTGTGCTGGTCAGGAGTGTGGCTGGGATCCCTAAAGCTGAGTCACATTCTCAAGTGATCACAGTAAGGTAAACACAAAGCAAATATAAGACCTTCCTTCCTTCTTGGATCTATGGTGGACACAAAACTCTCTCCAGCCTCCCCTGCACAAAACTGATTGCCTTTGCCAAGAGCCTTCCAGCCCCACAGCAGCAGTTGTTCAGTATCAGTGGCATCTGTATCTACCCGTGCTTTGGGTGCCCAGTACTGAATGGCACACTTTACCTCAAACATAAACAACCTTTTTCCTTCCAGGGACATCTTTGCATGTCCCAGTCTGGCTCTTCTCTAGAAAATCTTTATTTTCAGGTTTTTCTAACTGTATTGCAAAAAAAAAGAACATATCTTTCTCAGTGTAGGATTGTGTTGTGTTCCTGCAAGGGTTTCGACAGCTCTTTCCCCCAGAATTGGTGTTCCAGGTGGACCAATGAAGGGCTGAGCTTCTGAGGGTCTCTCTTCAACCTTTTTCCAAGTCTCTCCTCTACTTTCCATTTTTTGCTGACCAGTACAAGCAGCTGGCTCTCATTTCCAGCTTTTCTAGTAAGCCTCAGCTGCATTGGAATGAGACCTGGCTAATACCCTTTTCCATGCACAGAGAAAATTACCCATCCATAATGACTCAAAGGGGATGAATATAGGGACTGATGACGGAATATGCATTGTGACATCTCTGTTACGAATCAGATCCTGGTGTGTTGGGAAGAACCACGGCGTGAATCCTCGGAAGTTAATGAGTTCTATGTAATTAGAACAACTGGGGATGATAAGCAAGGATGCTTATCTTTATTCCATAACCTTCCTCTGCTTCCCAAACTCTCATGACTACTTGGATAGTTTTGATGTAGAGTTCTGCTATTATTGTTATCTTATTTTCTCTTTTATGAGAGTCTTGTAGTGGCATGGCATGCACAGTCTCTACCATCTGTCATACACTGTCCTGTCCGAGAAGACGACAGTGCAGTGGTATACATTCTTTGCTTAAACTTTAATGGGTCTACTGGTATGGGCCTACACTGGAAAACGTTCATATTTGAGAAAGCAAGAATGGAAAAAACATGCCTTTCACTAGAAAAGGCTTGTAATTGTCCTTGGTTTTGCAGAAAATGTATTTTTACTTTTTCAGGTCCTGAGAAAGCGCTCTCTCTTGCATATGTGAACTTGCAGAAAGCTTTGGGGTTCCTGAGCCATTGAATTAAGATTTCTTTTTGGATCTACTGACAACCTTTTAGATTTCCCCTGACAGGCTTTAAAGCATTTTCAAGACCTAGAAACTGGCTCACAGTGGGACATAAATTCCTCAGTTCACATGCTAAGCATCCGCCAACTCTGTATTCATATTTTTCTGCACAGTTTTCCTTAATTTTCTACTGACTGACTGATCATCATTGTTGCTGTTTCCACCCTCCACATGGTAGAGTGCCCCACGTGCTCAGGGAATGTTGTGGGGCAACTGATACAAAGACTTCTATTGTATGAAGTTGGGAAAATTAGCATCTCTTGCTAGACAGTTCACTGCTGAGAGGTTTATAAGATAGCAAAGGCTTGAAACATCTAGTCAGGAGAAAAAATAAACAGGAGATTCATGACTGAAACTATTTCCAAAAAGATGTTACTTGTATTTGTTGTACGCTTAAGGACTGAACTATGTCTGAAACAGTAAGACCAAAGTAGTAATTGGCATCTGGCTACTTAAAAAAAAACAAAACACATAAGCAAAGACAAATGCAGCTTCTATCTGGGTGGAGAGGGAAGATATATACTGAAATTGCACTGCATGAGAAGGTCATGGCTCCACAGATGTGTCCATGCTGTACTGCATCATACCAACGAGGAGCTACAGCCCCTTTACTGCCCCAACATCTGTAGATTTGCACATTACTAGGCACAGGAGTTCCATGGGATTTAAGCATAGGTATAGCACGGAGGATGTTGCGGGTCTTAGGGATTTAGAACTCAGAAATGCACGTGATCACACACACTTCCCAGCTACGGCGATTCTTGTGTAGTTAGTGACTGTGCTTTGGTAGGCTGCTATTGCTGTCTGCAAAACAGGGCGACGCAAGTTCCTGGCCCCACCCACTTAATGAAAATCAAGTGAAACTTTTCCTCCCTGTGTTGAAATCTCTGCATGGAGAAACCTTTCCAGGCCAGGAGCGGGTGGAGCCCCAGGTGTGCTGCTCGCAGCAGGTAGGCAGAGAATTCTTCTACCATTTGCTGTTCTCCCTTACCACACAAGCATAAAAGCAGCCCAGATTAAGCTATTGCATTGATCTTGCTCATTCTTTCTTACACATGTTGAGTAGGTTACGTATGACTTTAAAAAATAAGAAAAGAGAGAGGAATAAAGAAATGGCAATTCACGGCTTTTGTACCTGTGCAAACATACTAAAGCAAGACAATCTATAGCAATGCTTTCCAAATAGCCATAAATTATAACCATAAGCAACCTCCCTCTGTGACACATTTACTATTTTTATCATCATACACAGTGTCAAATTACATCTCTTAATAACCCTTTCAGCCAGCTGAACTACAACTACAATTTAAGACTTTATGTGAAACTAAATATATTCTTGTGACTGTGGCCAAGAATGTGGCACTCCATTGCTCCCTAGATGCTAATTTTATATTTTTTAAGTTATTGAACAGATTAAATATAGTGAAAGAAGTGGATCTGCTTAATGCCTGTATGATTGTTTGAAGAAAATATATTCTTAATGGGGTATATTGATTCTGTGATCATTTTTATTAGAATTAGTTTTAAAAACAATGTATTTAGCATGAATATCTGTATCTTATATGCATTCTGGACTGGGGAGAGCAAGAGTTAATACATGCACTGAGTGAAGTGACAATATTCAAAACATAGGAGGTCATAAAAACCTGGCTGTCTAAGAGCAGGAAGAACACAGAAGAGCAGGAAGAACACTGAAGTATTCCTGCTGTGACAAAGCAAGATCTTATGCAGCTGTCTTGTGTTCACTGTACACCTACAAGCAGATTTATCTGTAGACTGGCATGGCTGAACAGGGAGCTTGGTGGAGCTCTAATGCAAAAAGGCATAGAGTATAGAGGAGTATAGAGGAGATGGGAGCAGGGACAGGCTGCACTGGAAGAATTTAGAAATATTGCTTGAGTATGTAGAGGTAGCCTCAGGAAATCCAAAACTTAAATGCAGTTGAGACTTGCATGGGAAGCACAACAATCATTGAGAGCAGCCCTGCCATTCTTGGGGGACTTGGAGGTACTTGTGGATGAAAACCTGAACATGAGCTGACAATTGTCCTGGCAGCCCAGAAAGCCAACTGTAACCTGGGCTGCATCAAAAGAAGCGTAGCCAGTGGGTCAAGGGAGGTGATTCTGCTCCTCTACTCCGCTCTGGTGAGACCCCACTTGGAGTACTGTATGCAGCTCTGGAGTCCTCAGCACAGGAAAGACATGGTCCTCTTGGAGGGGGTCCAGAGGAGGGCCACAAAAATGATCAGAGGGATGGAGCACCTCTGCTATGCGGACAGGCTGAGAGTTGGGGGTGTTCAGCCTGGAGAAGAAAAGACTCTGGGGTGACCTTATTGCAGCTTTTCAGTACTTAATGGGGGCTTATAAGAAAGATGAAGATATTTTTGCAGTGCCTGTAGTGATAGGACAAGGGGTAATGGCTTTAAACTAAAAGATGGTAGATTCAGAGTAGATATAAGAAGGAAATTTTTTTACCATGAGGGTGGTGAAACACTGGAGCAGGTTGCCCAGAGAGGTGGTAGATGCAATCTAAGGCAATCTAAGGAACTATAAGCTTATCAGCATCACTTTGGTTCTCATGGAACTTAATGGAGTGAGTCCTCTTGGAGCACATTTCTGGGCATATGAAAGAGAAGAAGGTGATTGGTAACAATCAGCATGAATCTACCAAGGGTAAATCATGCTTGACCAGCCTGATTGTGTTCTATGATAAAATGACTGGGTTTGTGGATGAGGGAAGAGCAATGGATGTCATTTGCCTCAGCTTTAGCAAGGATTTTGACTGTCTCCAACAACTTTCTTGCCACCTGCATTAGGATTTTATAGTTGGGATGGATAAAAATTGGTTGGATGGTTGGGCTTAGAGGAGGGTGGTTAATGATCTGTTCTCTACCCAGTGGACAAGCAGTGTGCTGCAGGGGTCTGTATACTGGGACTGTCCGGTTTAACACCTTTACCAATCACCTGAAGGAGGTGATGAAGTCCGCTTTCATCAGGTTTGCAGATGGCACCAAATTGGGGGGAACAGGGAGTCCGCTGGTGGGCAGGGCTGCCGTTCAGAAAGACCTAGGGAGGCTGGAGGAATGGACCAACAGGAACCTTATGAAATTCAGCAAGGACACACACAAAGTTTCCTTTGGGAATGCTGAGCCCTTGCACCAGTACAGTCTGGGGCTGACTGATTTTACTAAGAAGACTCTGTCCTGGCAGACAGCACACTGTCTGTGCATCAGGAGTGTGCCCTGGCAGCGAAGGTGGCTAACAGCATCCTGGGCTATGCCAGAGGAAGCACAGCCAGGAGCTTGAGGGAAAGGATTATCCTCCTGCTCAGCACATGCTAGACATCTAGACACTGTGTCCTTTTGAGCCCCCCAGTACAGGAAAGACATTGAAAAATTGGAGCGAAGTTCAGCCGAGGGCCTGCAAGATGGTTGGAGCCAGAGCCATGTGAGGAGGAGCTAAGGGAATCCGATTTGTTCAGCCTGGAAAAGTGGTGACTTCAGGTGGACCTCATAGCAGTCTTCCAGGACCTATGAGGGGGTCTTCAAGAATACAAAGCCAGTCTCTTCACAGTGGTAATAGATGGGTGGACAAGAAACAGCAGGCATAAATTGAAACAAGCAGGGTTCAGACTGGAAATGCTGAAAAGAAAAACAGGGGAAAGACATAATATTGGGATTGGGTAAAATGGTTAGGTGCCAAGCTGTAACAGACCATAAATCCTGAATAGTCAGACACCGTTTCCTGTGCTCCTGGCTCCATCCATTTCATGTAGAAACCAAAGGTACTTTACCCACCACAGTGAATTTTCATTGGCTAGCAGTGAAACCTGTGATACAGCCCCAATTCTTAATTATATCATGAATATTTTTCACTGCAAAACACAGCTATAGTATTTGAGTTAGTGCAGGCTCAAGCTTGTGTCTGCATGGCATGGTGCAGAGTTGTATGGACCTACCTGCCAGGTTTCCTGTGCGGGATAGCCTCTTTTATTTGGCTTGGCCTCTGAGGTAGGCTTCTTGGCAGAATTTATTAACCAGGACCCAGTGCTTCAGGAAGGGGTTGCATGAACACCTGATCTCACTTATGCCTGGCCAGGTCAAACATCTGTGCTGTGCTCCTCTCCTGCCCCTCTTCTGTAGTTAGCAAAGGAACAGCCACCCCAGGTCTGCTTGTTCCAACTGGCATAGCCTTGCCCAAAGTTACATAGTGGGTAAAAGGATTGGTTTTGTTTATTTTTTCTGTTTAAGAAAGGTTGAAGCTGGTGTGGTAGGAGAGGCAGAGGATGGAGGAAACGGGCCATTCCCGTCTTTCCGCTGCAGAAACCCAATACAGGTTACTCACTCACTTCCCTCAGCCACGCATCCAGAGACTGTGACACTCATTCCTTCCTAAAAGAGACCAGAGTTTCAACTTAGACATGTATTCCCTGATTTTGTACGTGAAAGAAAGTGCCTGGTCCATTCTCAAGCAGAGCTTGGTCCTGCAGCAGAGTATTGCTGCTCTTTCGCTTTATTCCAGCTCTGAGTTTCCTCCTAAAGAAAAATGACCTGTTCATGATGATTGTAGCATTAGGGACACCTCTGGATTTTGTCAGCCAGTGGTCTTGGTATGGCCTGAGGGTTCCAGAACTTGGACCCCCAGTCTGGAAAGCATATGTTGGTGACTTTTTGGGTCAGAAGTAAAGATAAGGGATGGAGAAGGTATCAGTGTGATTGTGCCTACCCACAGGGATGTTGTTATGCCACTTCTGTAGGACTAGTAAGAGCTAACCTGGTGTGAGTGAGGCTAGCAGCCCTGGGCTTGAACTTCTAAAAGGCATTGCTTTTCCTCAAGAAACTTTGCCTTGAATTAGTCCAATTTTTTATCATTACCCATTAATGATTCTAAAACCAAAGTGTTTAACTGAATGAGTTTATTACTATAGATCCTAAAAAAGTGTAATTCTGCTTAATTTTTGGGCAATATCATTTCCCAGGAAGGGAACAATTCAGGAGGAGTTATGTTGTGCTGAGTGAACCTGTTTGCCCAAATACTCTCATAGCGTAGTAGGGGAGTAATGAAAAGAAATGTGGTCCCACCCCTTCATTCACTGGTCTGAATAGTTCCCTGGAGGGTGTGTAGCAACATAAGTAATTTACTGCTGGTAGCAACAATTGGTTTTCTGGAGGAACAAGTAGCAAAGAAACTGGATTACAAGAATGGTTCTGAGTCATGGAGTCTCCTGGGATGCTGCTGCGTTGGTCATTGCTCAGAGATGAGCTTGGAGTCAAACTAACAATGAGCTAAATGGTTTGGAGGATTTTCCTGTTGAGGGTGAGGTTGAGGCAGTATGGCTGTTGGCTAGTTGCCATTGCAGTGCTTTGCACAGCAGTAGAAAGGAGAGGTGGACCTGACCCTCTGCATCTCCAGCCCTTCACATACCCAGAGGAAGACTATGTGCAACTGGTGTTCAAAGTGACCTGCAGGGTACGTTGCTGCACTGTGCCTAGTGTCTAGCATTCTCCTTAACCTCCAGATATCATTCCTTCATTTTTAGTATCAAGTGGAAAATAAAATCTATAGACCTTCATTGCAGGAACCCTAGGGTTTTTCCTGACATCTCCTGCTGTGAGGAAGGGTGAACCATGACTAAGAACAGGCTTACTTCTGAAGGCAAAATAGTTGCTGTGTCTTAATAAAAGAGCTCCTTCAGTATTATCAAAGATAGGAAAATGTGATCCATGATGGGCATACTGACACGGAGATCTGAGTAGCTGGGCAGTGACAGTGAAGCCTTCATGCTTAACTGCTCATCATTTGTGGAGAGTCCTGCTGATGTGCGTGACTAAGTTGCTCAACCACACCTGAATCTGGGTTCTTGGGGGATAAAGCCTATTCTGTAGCTTCTTCCTGTGTCACAAAGGTGCAGGTGATTTTAGCATTAGACATCAGACTTCATTGGCTACTGAGTTAGGGAGTTAACGCGTTCCTAGAATCACTTCTTAAATGAGCAATGCACGTTATTGCAACTGAGGCTACATGTGCCTGTACAGCCTACAGCAATGGTGTTGCTTCCCTTGCACTCTTCTCTTTGTGCTAGAGTTTTCTACATTTTCCACAGATTTTTTGGGACATCAGAGGCTGGAACTGCTCCATCTATTCTCAGGTTGCCTAAAATTTGGGCAGACATGCATGCAGAAGTGCCATTGCTAAATTAATTCCTCACACCCCAGACCAGCCTGATGGACCATGGAGGGGGAGCAGAGGTGACTCCTTCCCTGTACAACAGGCAGTGTAATTGCACAGCCAAATGAAGAGGGTATGACACCTTCTAAGTTTGAAGTTGTCCCTGCTTTGTACAGAAGATTCCACCAGATGACTTCCAGTGATCCCTTCCAACTTAAAGTATTCTATCATTCAAATCAAAGAAGGGTCTTTTCAAGAGAAACTAAAATTTTTTTCTTCCAGCTCTGAATTCACCAGGGAAATTTCTGGGACTTCCTTTACAGGTCAAAGAGGAGTAAACATCATACTCTTTCCGTCTGTGAACTTTGTGAAGCACATCAGTAAGTAATACACCAGTGAGTTTACTATTTCTGGCATTAGTGAAATCACATTCACCTCTGTGTGCTCTGAATTTGCCCCTAAATTACACATAGACATGCCCACCCAAAATTACACACAAAAATGAAATAAAAATTCACAACTGGCTGGGTGCTCCCTGCAGACCTGTGCTGGCTTTATGGTCACTGCCACCTTAACAGTAATTACTCTTGCTGTCGGTGAGGTGAAGGCTGGAGTGAGCTCTGTGCTTGGTTGTCTGCTCGCTCTACAGTGGATGAATGAGGAGGGGTTGTTGTATGTACAGCAGGTGCCAGGCATGTTCTGTGGCACTTATTTCCTCTTCTTGAGGAATTCACAGACAAAGTAGATGGTGACTTGGCACTCAGAGTCATTCCACTCTCCCGTGCTGAGCATTTCCACACAGTCCTCGCGGCCAGCTGGGTCATGAGGCTCTCCTTCCTTCCAGTTGCTGTAGTTCTGCAGTGGGCTGCTGTCTGCGTACACAAACTGTCCTTCTTTTTCCATGTCGTTTAGCCCAATGAAGGCTCGGAAGAGGCCACTGTTGGAGATGTAGTCAGCAATCAGGGCATTGGTTGCCTCATCTTTAGGCATGGCCAGTGTTCCTCCCCTGTCCCTGCAGTGGATCAAGGCTTCTCTGTAATTCTTCTCTTCTTTCACGATGTAGTAGAATTTCTCGTCTGTCTCCCTGATACCTGCTATAACTTTAAAGGGGGGGAAAAAAAATTGCTTAATGACATATCAACAGTATGACAATGAGATGATTTTTACATTAGAATTAATAAAAGGGAGAGAGGAAAAGTATTTCCATCACTGAGTTTGTGATGAATGATGAGAACATGATCAGAGACTGATGCTACTAACGGGACTGACAAGCACCTTGCACACATTAGGACAAGAACTATTCAGTCCTGATTGGCGTGTGTCTCCTGTGACACCTAAGTTTTACTTCACGGATATCTAGTAGTAATCAAATTAAGGCATGCTAAATGGACAAATAGCAATGTCTGATTCTGAATTGCTCCTGTTGCTTTCGATGTTTTTGAATACAGATTGTGAAAGAATGCCCTGAGATAGAAACACAGGGGTATAAATAGCTTTTCAGGTCCCTTCCATGTAGAGAAAAATCAATGTGATTACTAAAACAAGACATTTTAAATACAGCCTGGTATTCAGAGCTGCTGTAGCTGCTATGTGGCATTGACTAGGAACAAGACTGTGGCTGCTCAGCAGCTTTAAAAGACAAACTTCTCAACCAGAGTATATCCTAGAGAATTAATCAGTGCCAAGGCGCGTGCCTGGGCAGCTGGAAGCTGATTGTCCCTGCTGATGGATTGCTGGAATAGTCCTGAGCAGAGCTTTGGCCTGGGGCAACTAACATTCTCCCAAACAATTCAGGAGTTACCCCAGGCACAGTTTAGGAGTTAGTAGAGGGACACTCCTGATAATGTGGCATTCAGTTTTGTAGGATTTCATATTACAGATGAGGGCTGTTCTGTGCTGGTTGTCCACAGTCCCAGAGGAGAGTCTCAAACACGTTTCTTTCACTGATACAGACTTAGTCTAGTCCTAGTGGTGGAGCCTTCTGAAAATAATGCTTCCTTGCAGTGAGGGCAGTTTGCACAGTCCACCTGCCAGTGCCATCTGTGAACCTGGCTCCCTGGCGTCTTATAACCCATGTGTTGGTCCCTTGTTACCAGACAATGGTGCTCACACTGAGGGGAGCACTAGGAGTGCCATGTCTGAAGCCTTCCTGTGCAGCAAAAGGATCAAGGGGTTCCTCTTGCTTTTTGCCCTCTTTCTGGAGCAGATTGGCACAAACATTTTCCTTTCATTGCCTGAGTGGGTGCTGAGCAGCCGACTGACTGTGCAGAGCTGGTTAGCAAGCTGTGCCTTGTGCTTTTGATGATTCTTTATGTTGTATTGTTGATCATCTCTGTATTATTTTTGCTTTTATTTATCTGCTGTTTATATCCTTACAGGTGTAAGACTTTTCTGTGTGTGACCCTCTCTCTGCGTCATCTATGGATGCTGCCATAGAGGAGCAATGGTAGAAGAATAGCAATGATAAATGTTATAGGAGCCAGATAGATCACCTCATGCATAATGATTCTTACCGTTCTTTAGAAACTTGATAGATGTGTTAAGTCGAGCAACATTGATAGTCATTTGTCCAACAACTCTGCGGTATCTTCCACAGTCACAGACCGTGCCTGATGCAATGCAAAGGACAGAGGATTTATCTGTTTAGAAGCATTTGTGTGTGTGTGTGTGTCTGTAGGGTCAGTTATAGCCCATTTCCAAACCTTCTGAAGAGTTGGCCTCCACTTGTGGAGAGCCAGTCTCATTCTGCCCTGCCGGTTATATTTCTGTTGACCAAAGCAGTTAATATTTCGGCTCTGTTCACTCCCTTGATAACTGGCTTAAAGTTCCCTACCTTAAAAAATATGAATGGAAGAGTTTGCCATCTTCCTTCCACCCATATCAGTGTAGGATTTGCCCATCCTCTGCCCCTCTCATCATCGATTCCATCTAGCTGCGGAGATGTGGCTTGTCATGGTGTTGCCTACAGTGTTACAACTAAATGCCAAAGGTCTGCCTTTGTATCTGTAAACAGCACTGGTTCCCTGGCCTTTTAACAGGAACAAGAGCCTCCAGGAAATGAAAAACAGCTCTTTTCTCAGTGAAGGTGTTTTGTGAGTATGCAGAGAGATGGGACTGGCAAAACTTTGGTAGAAGGACCATATTAGTGAACTGCTGCATGCAGCTGTGGTACAGCAGAAGTTGATAACAACTCAAATAATCAATAGATTTCAAGCACCGAAGTGTCAGTTTTGTTGGTAAACTGAAATTTGGCTCGGTGGTTTTGTTGTTCCTCTGTTAGGAAACAAATTTGTTGCTGATGGTTTCCCATTAAGAACTAAACTGGCATTGCATATGAAATCTCTTAAAAATGAACACAACTGTACATTCAAGGTGGGAAAGCATTCAAGGTTATTAGGACTGAGAAGAACTTTCTGGGTCATCAGATTCAATTCTCCTTCTGTAAGCAAATACATTGCATGCATTTGACAACAAATTATGCTCTGTCTACAGTCACTTATTTTTTGTCCCCTTGCTCTTATTAGGAAACTGTTAGACGACTTCATTGCTTTGGTATTGAGAAACTCTTCTACTTTTCAATGTAAATGTACTGCTGTCCCGTCTATGTGTTACTTTTTATGACATCAAACATTGCCCATTAATTTGGGTAACTGTTGTCCATATTTGTGTATGTTGGTATTTTCATAGGCATCAGTCCTGTCCCTACCCAAGCCTTCATTTTCCTAAACAAAACTTTTTCGGTCTCTTCATGTTTGTTTTGTCTATTCTCAAATTTGTCCATGGACTTCAAAATGTTATCAAACTCCAGACAAACCAACCCTGAAATCGAAGACCCGGGAGACTTGACCATTCTGCAGAGAAGGATGCATAGCATACCTGCTTTTCCCTTTTTTCCAGAAACTCCTGATAAGCCTTTGGCTCCTTTATCACCTGAATAAAGAGGAAAATATAAGATCAGATCTCAGACAGTGCACATGTCAGGGGAGCATATTTGAAAAACCTGTTTAATAATATATTAACGGTATGCTTCTGATGTATTGTACTGGCAGATGTGCCAAGTCAAACAAAGTGTGATTAATTCCAGTGTATGAAAATAAGGAGAACCCTTTAATAACTAACCCACTGATAACACAGGCATCTGTTGCGCTGCTGGTTCCTGGTACCACTTGCTTTAAATATAAATTGCACAATGATCCTGAGAGGCTGAAAGCACTCAAGAAATCTGTGGGATGTAACACCTGGGTTTTTTCATTGCCTTGCAGGACAGAGCCCTTCCCTGGGTTCAGGAGCCCCGTGATGGGACGAGGCACCAGATGAGGCTGATGTGCACTAAGGCACTGAATTCACGTGTGCAAGAGGTTCCGTGTGCGGGCAGCAGTTGGCACCTGCACGAAACGAGGTCAGTAAGGAGCAGCGTTTCATTTCACAGACAGTTTATGGAAATGTGACTTATTGTCATCCAACTGCTTTCCCCTTCTTCTATAAATCATAAAAAAATATAGAAATACTTTTCCAAATGTTGTGCTACTATGTAAGTGGAGATGACCAGCTTTTTAAAAAATCTCAGCTGTAATTTGGATCAGATCAGGAGCAGCTGGACTTCATCTGAAATTCATGTCAGCTCTTTCTTTATGAATTAAAGCCTTCAAAGGTCAAAAACTGCTAATGCTTGCTTTGCCTTTCTTTGATGGCCGTGTTTTGATATGCTTTTTCCTTTATATGGCTGTGGGTTTTAAAAAGAAAATAGGAATTGGCTGTCATTTTAGTTTGCTCTGTTTGACACTGCACACTTATAAGCTGAAATTTCAGCGTTGCTTCATTAAGAACTTGAATGTTTAATGGTAGATTTTAACAGTGACCTTTGCTTCTGCAAATATAGAAAGAAAATGACAAAAACTAGAAGGGTACAATAAACTGTACATTCAGGTTGAGAGAGAGCTTGATTTAAGGGCTCAGAGCATTGGTTTACTGCAGATAAAGATAAGCAATTTGTGGGATTCTTAAATTCTAGTCTCCTTTGGTGGTTGAAGACATTTTAAGAGATAACTGTGTTTGCAGTTGTCTAGGTACTTCTGAAAGTTAGTCCCTCAGGCCAAATTCTTTTGTTCTTTTCTGATACTGAGGCTGGCTAGAGGCCATCACAGCTTTATTTAAAACATTGGCTTGAGAAGCTCCCAGGAGAGATCGTTCCACCCACTCACCCACATGCCTGAGTTCATGTGCTGGTTAGAGACCACAGAGTTCCCCTGGGGATGGTGGAGTCCCTGCCTGGCTTTTAAGGCAGGTCTCCTTGTGGCAGAAGTGATATTCCTTCTTAAGTAGCTCTCTAGGAATACCGGAAAGGAATGTCTGAGCCTCTTCTCAGGCAACCAGAGCATAATTTCATGAAATCATTGTCCAGGTATATTTGGACTGTTGATTTGCAAGGAGTATTTGTCCCTCGTTATGCAAGTGCTTTCTTAAAACTCCTAAAATCCTTTCCTTACCTAGCTGTCCTGTGTGTTGCTTGCTCATCTCTCCCACAGCAGTGCAGGTGACAAGGTGTGACATCCCGAGCAGCAGCAGAATATTGACCTGGGCCCTCAGCGTCCAAAGCAGAGGCACAAATTTGGCTTTCTCCGTTAGAGCATTCAGAGAATTTACTTCACAAGGGCCAGATTTCTCCCTACCTTTTTTACCATCAAATATGATTGATTTCTTAACTCATAAAGCAAATTATTTCAGCCAAATAAGTATATTGCACATGGGAAATAAAACAAGAATATCTCAGTTAACTGTCATCATCTATCTTTATGCATAACTTTACTTGGGGAGCATTGGTTGCAGCTGTTATTTGATATTACTCCATACCTGGAACTCTCACAAAACACATATTTGCCTTGAGGGAAAAAACAAGAAAATTCCCTGACCAGAGCTTACCTTTTCCACCAATAGGACCAATTTTCCCAAGCATTCCCTGGTCACCAATATCTCCCACAGGTCCTTTGTTTCCTGAGAGAAGAAATAAGAGGAAAAAAGTGTGGATGGTTTCTGTCATTTCTCTCCCAAGGCGCTATTTAGGTCTCTACTGCTGCTCTTTTTCCTGAGCGTGGCCAGTCCATAGTGTGGCAAAGCCAAAATGAGTGGAGCCCTGAAGATGGCTGGAGGACAGCACAGATCTCTGCTGCTGTAGGGTACAACAGTGGGACGTTGCAAGGCTCCTTAGTAGAACTTCCTGTTCAAATGCCCAGAAACATCATGGGCATAAAAACTTTTTTATTTTACAGAAAATGCAAACTAAAACTGCTAGTGAGTATTCAAATATTGTTTTTACTTCACGGCCAAGCTAGGCTGACAGCAGGTTTTATTTTTTCTTGGGTTTGTTTTTTTTTTAATTCACCCCAGACAAAAGCCTTTCCTTCTTTCTTGAGGTAAAGTCCTTGTGGCTTTGCTGGGAATCCTTCTCAAAGCAGGACTGCAAATAGGGAGCTACTAGTTTTGCTGTCTGTGCTTTCCCAGTCCTCTGAGCACCAAAATAATGGATGCCTTTTTAATTGATTAATAGTGTGTCTGAAATAGCTGGCTAATGATGACAGCCCAATTTAGGGAGTCTCAGTGTGCACACTAACATCATTAAGATGCTTCCTAAAGGGTTGGTTACCTGATTCCCTTTTATCTTATCTGATCTTCTTTTTAATGTAAGAAGCAAAGTCATACAAATGCACTTGAATATGGAATATTTTTTTTATTATTATAACAATAATAACAGGATGACTTTAAAGTCTCTATAAAAGTAAAAATTTTCCTGATCAGTCTTACTGTCAAGGAAGAAAGAACATGGATATGCATTATCATTAAACTCTAACGACAAATTAAGCTTTTGCGTTAGAGTATGCAAACAAGGCTGACATCATCACATCTGGTGCCTCAGAATGCTCTGCCCAGCTCACTGTGTGGATATGGGAAATGTTTAATAGGGCTGAGTCCTGACACCTCTGTGACTCCTTGTTCTCAGCTCAGATGCTGTTTGATCAGAGGAACTTTGTTTCTCAGTGTGTACCTTCATTTGCTTTTCTGCAAAATAGGGACAACTGGCTGAGACAGAATTTTGTTGAGCATCCTGATGTATTAGTAGGAAGTAACTCTCAAAATTCAGTTTCAAATAGAGGATCATTTCAGTAAGAGAACAGTAATCTTTCTGATTATACATATGATCTGGGTAATACATTTGATCTGAGCCTTTTGGATCTCACTTATGACAGCCATTTAGGAGAGCAGCAATAAATATACTAGATTATTACATGACTCTAAGTTTATTGCTATATATACCCGTCTTAAGTATCGGTAGGAATTGCACCAAGCTCTCTGAATATTGTTAGGTTCACTGATTAATGTTTGACAGGATTGTGAAATCTACTGATGCAACAGGAATGAAAAGCATTAAACATCAATGATCATATGCACCAGTAAGGTGGTGTATAATGATATTCACATACCAGTAATAGCCAACAAACGGTCATAAATACCTTTTGGTCCTTTTGGCCCAACCTTCCCTTGTTTGCCCACTTCTCCTCTATCTCCTTTTTCACCTTCATCCCCTTCCAAAAAATAGAAAACAAAGCATCATGGTACATTTCTCTCAGTGCAGTAAGTACAACTATACAACCCCAGAAAATAAAGTTCTCAGGTGTTTTTTCTACTCATTTCTTTTTATTTCACATTGAAGACACAGTAGCCATGGGATACATTTCTAAAGAAGAGCTGAATAATCTGACCATCATTAGGAAAAGCTAAAAACTTTCCCTTTCAGGGAGGCTGTTCCAACATAAGAGTTATAACACCAACTTCTATCCCTGCCCTTTAAGCCCTATTAGCCATACAGCAGATAAATAAGCCAGTCTTCCTCTGTTGGGAAACCTGTACACACATGGGAGAACTGCCAGGGGAGGCAACAGGAATTTATTAATTGTTCCTAATGACTCTGTTCATAGTCACTCTGTGTTCAAGGTATGCATATGCTTTTGGAATGGCAGGAATGTAAATATGTTGAAATAGATCTTAACGTAGACCTTAGCACGTAGTATGGGAGAAGTCTTGCCTTCAGTTTTTGACAGGTGACATTTTTATGTTGATATAACAAAGCATTTTGCAATTACTCCAATGCTTTATTTTGAAGATGTCAAACACAGAGTATCTATAAGAGGTAAATTCATTACATTTGTGAGAGCAGTGCAGAGATTTCTCCAAATGAGAGCAAGACCCTATCACACAGGTTCCTGTATAGTACTGTATAAGTTCTCTTGCTTATAAGAGACGGTAAGAGATAGTCATTGAGTAAAGGAACAAGACAGAAATTAATAGGAAAGAAATGTTATCTCCTTCCTTAGATAACATATCATTTCACTTGACATTATGCAGGAAATTGGAGACACAACTAGACTTGATTTTCTGGTCTTCTTAGTTTTGAGCCAAATCCCAAGAACATCTTTCTTCTTTTTTTTTTTTTCTAGACAAATGCTGGGGGGATGACAACTCCTGTACCAAATGACCAGCACTGAACACAGGAAGCCTTCCAAAGCCTCCCCCCTGCTCCCTACCCTTGTTTGCAATAAGCCTTGCCATGTGGTGGGAAGCAGCTCCGCAATCTCTTGGCCAAGCCAGGATCTCACATGTGAGAGGCAGCCAGCTGTGTCTGTGCCTGCAGCCCAGAAAGACAGAAGAGGCTGCAGTTCAGTATATGGAGACCCAAGGAAGGGAAATCTGTCTGGATGTCAGCAAAAGAGAAGTGAGGACAGAAGGACAGCATTACATGACAAGACCAATAATCTGTCTCCCTGAAGATGGTGCCTCCAGCCCTGGCAGAAGGTGTTCAGGGAAGCGGTGCTGAGGGTGACTATGACCCATGCAGCCACTTCCAGCCTCTCACATGTGGTCATTTATGGGCTTGTCTGAGCCTAGCACTGCATCGAGACCACTAGTGGACAGCCACTAGTGATTCTTGTGCCTTTTAAATGCCTTTATATTTTTGTCCCTATGGTATTGGTATTGTCTGGCAAAGAGGTCAATGATGTACCGACGGAGACAGTAGCTTCTCACGTGTCCTGGTTTGAGGGCGCAAACCACACCATGGTTGCTTTCAGACCGATCATTTCATTGTATCTCATTCTTATTTTCTGAAAAATAGTGCCCACTCATTCCTCATTTACCTTCTCCTACTTCTGTAGCCACAGGTAGCATATCATGGGCTGTTCTGTGGGGTGATGACAGATGAGAAGTGGTGCATATTACTTGCAGCATGTAAAATGTAGTATTAGCTGTTTGTCTCCTTTCCAAGTCAGTTATGGAGACTGAGCTGAGCCTGTCCCTGTGTGCCAAAACACCATTCAGTGTTGGGACTCTCTTGTGGAGGACAGACTTATGGTGTCAGTCATGATACCCTTTGCGGGGGATTGTCAGTGGTCCACGCTGAGGAGATAAAGGACTGAACTTCAGTCTGCATTAGAGGGAGGAAGCATTTGCTAAAGGGATGGACAAGGAGGAAACAACACGGGGTGTGTGTGCTGGTTCAGGCGCTTTGTTTGTTTTTAACACCAGATGATACAGGACAAAGGAGGAAGGGAAAAGGCTATAAGCAGTCAGCAATAAAAGTTTTAAACATCTCTATTATTACTGGTTCTTGAAAGACCTGGAAGGGTCAGTATATATTTCCAAAAGCCAAGCTCCTTAACTCTGCAGCTGAAGCTGTGTGTCTGAGCCTGGAGCTGATGGAAGGATGCCTGCTTTTACTGGGTTCTTGTCTACAGATCATCAAAACAGCAGAGCCAGAGAACACAGGGTTTAATTTTGCTGTTGACCTCAGTGCTAACAACATTTACAACTGAGAAACCAAGAAATTGTCCTTTCCAAACCTATCTATGAAACCCTTGAGAAAAGTGTAAAAGTCACTTCTTAGTACTTCAGAAATTCAGAAAATATTCCCAGAGGCTGACAAAGGGCTTGTGAAATGAAATTCCAGGAGAAGGTTAAGAGCTGATCTGGCCACGGTCTGAAAACCCGTACAGGGGGAGAAATGTGTGATAATAGAAAGGAAGCAGGGTGTGATGCAAAAGCTGGAAAAGCTGGGTGAGTCCTGACTAGAAATGCAACATGGGGATATTTAACAAATATACCCACTGCTCTCCAGCAGCGAAGGGAGATGTAGGAGGCTTTTCATGTCCAGCCTTTCCCAGTGCAATGAATTCCTTTCTGTAAGACAAGCTGTAACTCTGGGTCTGGTGCAGAAATTGCTGAGGGAGTTTCTTTGGCACGTGTCATGCAGGAGAGCAAATAAGATTCCTGCTGACCTTCCAAAGCAGGGCTTGTCACCCCAGCTGCTCTCACCACCAGCTAATTACATTCTCTGTGGCTTGCAGGCTGCTCTGTTGGGTTAAAGGCTCTAGAGAGGCTGTTTGCTGCAGAAGGAAGACCTCTGTGCAAGAAAGATGCTTTTTTTGGTGGGGTAAGAAACATTGCTTAGAAAGTTAATCTTAGATATAGAGCCAACGCAAGAAAGTCAATATATGAGTGGAGAAGCTGTGATTACTTTCAAATTTGTTTTCTTCCAGTCTTATTTTCAACATTTTGAGCCAGAGAAAGCTGCAGTGTCTTTTTCTGAGAGGCTTTAGAGCAAGCTTTTCACGCAAGGGCTGCTGGAGATGAAGCTAGGGGTTGTGCTTTATGGGCCATCAGACTAAGAGGTGACAGATGAAAGGGGTAGAAGGCATGGGAAAATTTGTTCTGGAGATTTTGAGAGATTAGGGAGTGCTTCAACTTTTATTGCTAACACCTTATGTAGTCCCAATTTTTGCTCAAGCCCTCTAAAAGCCTAAGGGAGAGGGAAGTAAGATCTATCACCTGTTTCATCTTGGTGTAAAGCAACCTACCACACTCTACCTTAGTTTCCTTACTTAGGAAAATGAGAAGAATAATAATTTGCCTATTGGTAAGGGAGGGAAATCCTGCTTTTCTCCCCATATTGCAGCTGAGAATGGGTAGGCCATTACAAAGCAAGGGTAGGAGCAAACGGTATTCATTAGCAATATCACTTCATTGTTAATTTAAGACTGGATTAAGCCCAGTGCTTGATAATATGGTGGTGTCATTATAAAAGAATTGTGTCCAATTTAGCAGTTGTGTGTGATCTCAATTTTTTTGTCGAGAAACGTGAACTCTTGGGTTATGCTCCCCCCTTGTGGTCTCGTTATGATTTGCAACGAAGTAGGAGCAATTGTAAGAGCTTGGTTGATTTTGTTTTGGGCAGGGGTTGAGTTGGCTTCGTCTCTAATTTATAGTAAGTGTCTCTGCCTTTCCTCTGGAACTTCATGTGGACAGGCCATCCTGCTGTAATCCAAAAAGCCAAAAAAAATTAATCTAAATCCTGCCAGTACTCTGGACCGGGTTTTTTCAATTTTGTACTTTCAATATTGTGCTTTGTGCAATTTAAGTTTTCTTGCAGAAAAAAAACCCACCACTGATCCCTGACCTCATGTGCTTGTAGTCTATACCTAGAGGTTAACCTTTCCTTTGTCCAGCTTCACACTTGGGACAGAGTCAGGTTGAGTTTTAACCTAAGTAGCAGATTGTCACCTTAAAGCTGTGATTGCAAGGATGTCAGACAATGTACTGCACTGGAATTTAAAGCATGGGTGAAGCACTTGGAGCCAGTAGCTGAAGCAAGACCATTTCTCAACCTTGCTAGCATTCCCTCAAGCTGATTCACTTCTTTTATATCACAGATTTAAAATACTAGACTATTAAAATAAACACATGGAACAATAAATTACTAGGCTCTTCCAGCTTGGGACCGTGTGAGACAGAAGGAAAGCAGAAGCCATACACAGTAAATGACTTTTGGAGCCATTAGACAATTTTAATTGTAATTGAGAGGGAACCCTAGTCCTTCTTTCTCTTATAAACAAGCTGAGGAAAATGCTGAAGGTCTAATAATCAGCAGGATTTTTACGCAGTTGAAAGGGGCTCTGCCTTTTTAGGAGTTTCACTAAATAACACAATGTTGAGAGGTTACATTTGGTAAGAATTTAATTAGTAAGAATTTACTGACCTTCAAGTGACTTCGAATTCCCTGCTGAATCTTTTGTAGGTATTTTATCTAGTTTGCATTCATTAATAGAGGAAATTTCCAGGTTAAATTGTTCGCATATGTTTAGTGACTCTCCAAGTCTTATGATCAAGGGCTGACTCTGGTTCTTGGAGAATCAGGGGGTAATTTGGGGGATTATGGAGTCCACCCTTACCTCCAGAGGCAGCCCTGCATCAGGGTGAGAGCACGTCTGCAGGCTGCCTAAAGGCTAAAGCTGGGAGGTGATTCCTAGCTGGGCTTATGCCTGTGTTTCTCTGTGGTCATGCAGCCTTTTCACTTGGCATTCTGCTGAGGGACTCCCTGCGTCCACACTGGGTTTTACTGAGACACTTGCCAGGTCTGATGGCAAATCATGGACTGAAGTCAGCTCCAGTTTCTGTCTCCTGACCAAAAATACCGCAGAAATGTTAATGCTCTCTCAGCCTCTCTTCTGCAGGTATACCTTCCTTCACACTCCACGGCGTACCCACCCTTTCAAATGATAGAAACTCCACTTATGCTGGGCTACAGCACAGTTGTCCTCCTACATCAGATAGCCTGAATCGAAAAAAGCCCACCACCGGTCAAAAAAGTCCTTGAGAAGCCCTGGGAGCATGACTGATTTGCTGTGATGGAGGGAAGGATGGTTAATCTTGATTAGTATGCACTGATTTGCACTGCTTGCCTTGGATGCATTTAACACTCCTAGGCGTTGTCAACGTCCCACCACAGAGGCTTTGTATGAAATCTGTTACGTGGTTTTTGCCTTCTGATCATGGAGGACAGTTCTGCTGAGCTCCATGTTTCATGCTTGTAGTTCTACCTCAGGTGGTGTAGGGACCCTACCCATCTCCACAGATAAAGGCTGACGAGTGCAGGTGATTCTGCCTGGACTGAGTTTTAAACTGAAGGGATAAGGATATGTGCATGATTCTGAAGCTTTGAGAGTCCTTCAGGAGCAACTGAATGCCTTGCCCTCCTGGAAGAGCCCTGCAGATAGCCACAGGATTAGCTCTGCGGCCCACGGACACTGAGTGACCCTGAGCACTGTGGACCTCTGCAGCACTTGCACACGCACAATCTCTACTGAGAGGTTTTGTCGCCAGAGGGAGTCGCAGACTCCCAAGAAATAAGCAAATACAGCCCAGTTTGTCTTTCCAGGGTACAAGCACGTCACAGCTACGTCAATGGAAAGCCTCAAATTTTCCTCTAATTTCACTTTCAGTGTCCTTTAGATCCTTAGCAATTTCCCGTAGCAGTGGGGATTCTTGCTTTCAAGCTATATATGGCTAGTGAGGACAGGGTTTCTTGACATCTGCCTGTCTGACACGATGTCCTCTTCCCTGTCCTTCCTCCTCCCTTCAGCCGCCAACACTAGCCTGCACGCCCCCTCCCCTCTGCCTAATGCTGAGCACTCTTCCCACCCTGTGTTGAAGGAATTAAACTCACCAAACAGAGGAATATCCATAAGGCAAACACGTTTTTAGTGAGTAAGCTGGATCAGCTCAGTGAAAAGTCTGGTGAGTAAACAGCCGAGCCAGCACCAGGTGAAGGCAGGACCAAGGGTCAGACGGCCAAAACCCCTCCCAGATGGGTGCAGCTGTAGTGTGCAACTGCACCCATAGCCACGCTCCAGGTGTCCTGCAGGAACACGCAGGGCTCCACAGATTTCACCATGAATAAATAAATAATAAATAAATAAAGCCTTTTGCTCACACGTTCTTGGATATGTCATCATTCACTGACTTCAGTAGGAATGCCCTCCTATTGCATTAGATGAGCAAGACCCAAGCCCTCACTAGGCTCAGTGAAGCTCTGCTGACTTGTATTATTTGAAAGTCTGGGCCTTTGTGTATGACTGGGACATACATTATTTCTTTAATAGCACAGAAATAATTTAATTAAATTAATTTAAATTGTTCCTGATATTTTTTTTACTTCGTCTGCCCAATTTAATTTTCCCAGTCTGTTCTCCTGCCATTCTGATGTGATCTCAGAGACCCATGGATTACAGTGGTTTCAGTGAGGTATCAGAGTGACATATTGGTAAGAAATACAGACCCAGTATCTTTTGAATTTATGTGTTCAAGTCCCCACATGCATGCTTTGTAACTCAGGTTGCTAAACTTCAGAAACTTAACATATGCTAAAATAAGGAAGTCTAAAAGACATGAAAAATAGAATTATGTGTTGAAATTAAAGGGCTCTTCAGATCAAATGTGAGGTGCTAAGAGGGAAGTTTAGTTACAGGTTTGAACAGACTATAGGATGTGGTAAGGCATTTTATATTTTCAGAAGGAAATAGTAGCATATCTGGTTTCTGAGCGAATTTGAGATTTTCCAGGAGTGTAATTGCGTAAGTGCAATTAAAGCTGAGAGACGGACAGCTGTACTGGAGACCACAGTAAATGCTATTTTGAGGCACCAGCCAATGTCATGGAGTTTATAAGCACCGTTTGTCAGAAATAATAATAAGGAAACACTTCACATCTAAATTGGTATGGGAAACTCCCGGTATTCTTTGGATTTCATCTCATACCAGTTTCTCAACCTGGATCTGATTCAAGACCTTTGAAATTCCTGTGTATGGATTTCAAAGGAACTGAGCTGGGGCCTGGGACAGAGAGCAAGATCTAGAGCCAGTCTCCTGAAGCACTGAGCTCCCAGGAATCCACGTGAAATCAGCTGTAGCCTTGTTTCTGCAGAGCCAGCCCCCACCCCAGTCATCTCCTCCCGCTGCTCATGCTTTCAATGGGAGTTCAGGAGTCAACATTTTGGGCCCTCTGCTTATTTCTACCCTCATGTTGTTGCTTATTGATTTACTCAGACCAGGTCAAATCCCATCTCATCTATGACAAAAGCCCACTTAGAATTTCCTGTGCAGGTTAGACAAAACTGAGCTTGCAGTCTCCAGGTGAGAGCAGGCTGGAAGAAAGGACAGAGCTGGGACACCAGTTGAAGGAGGAGCCCAGGGCAGCAGAACCTGGTGCTCCTGATGCTGCTAGAGCACGGACCAACAGCTGGTGCTTTTGCTCACGCCACAGTAGCTGCTGCCTCCCCACAGACCCAGGTCCTCTCTCAGCAGCAGCAACAGCCAGCCAGCCTCCAGGCTTGGAAGGGTGGAAAGGAAGCAACAGGGCCATGACTAATTTTGCTAGGCCAAGCACTTGGATACCCTGGAAATTTGTTGTTTTGTTTATTCTTGATCTGGTTCTCTTTGGACCTGAGAAGTCGATGGAGTACAGGACTTGGCCTTTGTTGCTTGCCCTCATTACTCAGCTGTGGATCAGCATTACTTAATGTAAGTTTTCAGATGTCCTGTGCCAAAGCACTCCAGCAAAGACCAAGCTGTTACCAAATATTTCAAGTCAAACACCAAAAATCACTAGTTACAGATACTGAAAATCTGGTTTGATCCAAAGCACAGATTTGTTTCTTTTTTGGTTTCCTAGGGCATTTCAATATGGGTCCTAGAAAATGCCTCACACATTTCTAGTTTTAACTGCTATATAAACCAGCTGCTGTGTACCTCAAAAGCTTTTTCAGAAGGCAGAACAAGACAGCTATTGCATTAGGACTATGTTAATTAAAAATTATCCCCTCTTTTCGAGAAGAGACCTGAGCATTGTCCAGAGAAGGAAACTGGGAGAGCAGTGCCAGCTTTTGCTTTTCTCTTATACCTTTTTCCCATTTTCTGGAGTTGCTGTTTAGAATATATCTTTGCATAATTCTTTACAAACAGACTTCAACTTTGATTTGCTTGCACCAGCAATGGAAAAGCAGCAGAGAGATGGAGGGATGGCAAGGCACCTGGTTTGCATCAGGCAGAACCACCAGAGGTCAGACTTAAACTCCTGTTCATTTCTAAATGCTGAGCAGTTTAATTCAGACCGATTTCTGTCATTGCGACAGACAGTGCTAAAGGCTTACAGGACATTTACTGCATTCCCTCTGTTCCTGGGAGATTGCATCCTTCCAGGGTATTTTCTAGCTCTTTGTGTTACACACAAAGGCCTCTGGGTTTGCCTCGTGCTTTTTGGGAGCTGGTGGGACTGTCACAACCGGTTTGAAGACTTTCCTGATAATCAGCCTGGAATTACCCTTTCTTTTCATCCCATTGCTCATATCATACTTCTCTTGTGACATCTCAGGTATGAGCATAACAGATAGTATGTTTTTGAAGGGGAGGAATTTGGCTTGCTAAAATTAACTTGGACAGGTTACATGTGGCTTGTACAAGAAGTGGCCAATTTCACAACACTAATGAACCCTTTTTGAACAGGTGATTTTCAGGGTGAGCACGCAGAGAGGTTGGGTGCTCTCTCCTGTAGCAACTATTAATGCCTAGATGAGGAATTGAGTAATGCAACCTCCAACAGTGCAAGGAATGAAGGGCTGTAAGTTCTAAGCCTCTCCAAACAACCCCACTTCTCCCTCAGCTTTCTCCTCTCCATTGAGCTGTGTGATGGTAACAGCAGTATTGCTGCTGCATAGCACTGGCGACCATCCCACTTGTAGCCCTCAGACTGGATTTAGCCTGTGGGACAATTTGGGTCTTGCACTGGGATAGGTGAGGTGGGACGGTGTAGGAGGTCCTACAGCTATTGAATACCTTTTAAGTCCTTGCACTTCTAGGTGCTTTGGCCCATTAGATGCTCCCATGTTCATACAGAAGGAGGAAGTTGCCACAACAGGAATCTGGTCTGTGGTGGTAGAAAAGGCTGGCCAACGTACTGTGCAAGCTCAGCACCTCTGTCTTGTGTTTGGCCAGAAGATAGGATGCTGAGCAGATGGGGGTAAGGGATGAAAGTTGTGCAGGGTGTGTCAAAACCCGTTTTTGAGAGAACGGTGGACAAAGAGGCACAACAAATGTAGCAAAGAAAATAAAACTTACAAAAACAAAAGTCAGAGGCTTGTCCATTGTCAGGGTTAAAGTCTGAGCAGCAAAATGTTGCCTGTGGCTGTGGTGTGGTCCTAGGCTGGGGATCATGTGCTCTGAGTCCCTAGACACAAGATGGATAGAGGAAAACTGGCAGCAGGACAGACTTTCTTCTGCCATATTAGGTCAGCATGCTTCATCCTTGACTGCAAGGGATGCCTGAGGGGTAACGGGGTAGTTCACACCTCCAGCATACGCAGTCTTTCATTGCCCAGCTGACTGGCAGTCAAAACAACCAGTGCTACTGAGAGCTGCTTGTAACTGTCCTGGATGAGCTAAACTCTGGCAGGAACTAAAATTAGTCTACAGGTTCATATCACGTAGACTGCAAAATGTATTTGGTAACCTAGAAAGGATGTGACCCAGGAATTTGGAGGTGATTTACTTGATAGTCCTTTTACCAATCATGGGTCATGGGCATGGTAATCTAATTTTAAAGTAGTAGTGAGGACCGTGCCAATATACTGTTTG
Source organism: Calidris pugnax (assembly GCF_001431845.1). Lineage (NCBI taxonomy): Eukaryota > Metazoa > Chordata > Aves > Charadriiformes > Scolopacidae > Calidris > Calidris pugnax. The sequence goes on along the minus strand of NW_015094509.1, from coordinate 18,016,592 downwards.
GCTCCTCTTGTGTCTTGGTGTCAGCCAGGAGGCAGCAGGACTGGTAATGGCTAAATCCTGACTTTCTCAGTATCGTGCTTGCAAAGAACCATAATATCTAACCTTTAAACGCTCCCTGGTCTAGCTCTATACAAGCTAGACCACAGAAACCAGCTGGAGTTCCAGCTACTCTCATGTTGTCACCAGACCACCTCATTAGCCTTCTGACTTGTTAAACACAATTCTGTCAAACTTTGTTCTCCAGCCTGCCATTATACAGATACTAACTAAACAAACTCCCACTAGCTCCCTTGGGGATCATCACATCTCTCTGCATTTATGCTGTGGCAGCAAAAGTTTAAGCTTGGATTGTAATCATAAAGAAATTAACTTGCTGATTAAAAATGGTCCTTTAAGCAGCGTGCATTTGAATAATCCATCATAAAAACAAATGAGTCTGTAGCAATACTTTTGACTTGATAATCTTTTTTCTGCTTAAAATTTAAATCAGTTGCATTTTTTTCTCACAGTCTGTAGCCTATAGAAAAATACAATGAATTACTAAAAAGAAAGCAATAGTTTGAACTGCAACAGCCGTGGTGCGGAATATATATTTTAGATCTGTCACTGCAAGATAGATTTGTACATCATGGACCTAATTTTTAGCTGAGGTACCCTCCAGGCAGTTCCATTGACGTTAGTTGTGTTACACAAAAAGTAACTTAATGCAGAAAATTTGGTTTCAGATATTTGCAAAGTGTTTTAAAGATAAAAGAACTGCACATGCCAGAGCTGATCTAGTTCTCACTGAAATCTGTAGCGAAAGTCCTGTTTAATTCAACAGGAGCTGCTGGATCAGGTCTGATGAACGCAGCAGTTGTGTTTACAAGTAGCATTTGGAAATAATGATAGTTCAGTCATTTTAAATATTGTGTATCTCTCTCTACCTATAGGTGCAAAGTTAACCATTAACAGTTCACAGTAGGTGCTTACTTTTAGACAAAGTCACTCAATTTGTGGCTGCTAGCTGTACTGGTTATGTGATGAATACAAGAAGTAAGAGAAGATTTATGTGTCTGGAGAAAGATGCAAAAGGACAACTCTAACTTATATGAGAATACGTCACACTGTTCCTGATACTAAACAAAAGCAATATCAAATCTCCTTCCTTCCTCACTTTTCCCCGTCACAGTTCCACTTCTCTAGATGTTTGTACAGCCTGCAATAATTCACATCTTTCATCCCCAGCCCATGCCACAAGCCCTCCATTTAAAAATCCTCCTGATTTTTAAAAATCAGCCTTTATCAGTAATGGTCTCAGTAATTAGCAACCTCATATTCCTCACCTTTTGGTCCAGGTAAAATTGTGTGTGTCGAGCAGACATCTGTTGTAGGTCGATTGTCAACATCAAAAGCAAAAATCTGAATTTGGAAGATAAAAAGCACTACTAGGGTCCCGTATTTCCTTAGCTGTTGTTCTTTCTTGCAGCTCATCCTTGCAGCCTCTCAGGAAATGCCTTTCGTTGTTACAGTCTTAACAAATGCAGCTGATTCAAAAATAAATGCTCCACTAACTGAAGCAGTGCAAAGTTGGGAGCTACATGCAAGAACAGCTAAATAAAGTGAAGAAAGGAGTTTGACGATGCTGTAGTTATTTCTGTCCTGCACATTATCCAGGATATTTATTTAACACTGACAGCTGTTTATTCCAATTTATCTCTTATCTGTGAGATGTTTAGCTGCTTTTGCCATGGAAAATTTCTTCAACATATGGGGATATCTCTTTTGTCATTTTTTGTTCCTTTCGGCGCTGAATCTTCATGCCCAGCTTTTCACTTAGTCAAAAGACAAAAGACTTTGGTATTGTATCCAAGTGAGTACTAATTAGCTATAGGATATTTGTGGCTGGTTTGTGCTGGAAGAGTAACGTAGACTCGATAAAACATGTGGAGAGACTTTTCCACAAAAGCTTTCCTCCAAGGAGCTCGTTACTGACAACAAATGAGCTGCCAGTCTGCTGTGGCTGGAAGTCACTGGTGCTATTTCACACCTTTTGGGTGCCATGTACCCATAGCTCCCAGAGCAGGGAATGAAAAGTTGATGTCATCAATAGGTGTTTGAGCCAGAAACTGACAAATGATGGTTTTATGCTTACAGATTGCTCCGCAATAATTGCTCCAAGCCCAGATTATGTTGGTAGACACAGTACAGAAGGGCAGACTTCAGGACTGAAGCCACAGAGTAGGATGAGCCGGAATGACTGCAATACCTCTTCCCATACCGCCTTTCTCCTCTCCTTGTTAACTGGGAGAGACCATATATCAGGACTGGGGTATAGCATAGGTCCCAGTGCAATGTCATCTTTGGTTCATCCAGAAGCTGCTTCTGGTTCAAATCTTTATGAGGCAGCTGTCAGGTTTTTGGTTGGGTGCTGGGACTTTGAAACCAGGTGTATGAGGCCTCCTGGACGGAGGAACGGGTAGCATGAAGAACCGCTATATATCCTTTTGGAAGGAGCTGTGACAGATATCCATCCATGTGCAATCCCTTCCTAGAAAAGATTCTAACTTTCTCTCATGGAAAATACATTAACCAGGGACAGCAGACCACTCCAGTTAGCCTGTCAGCAAAGAAAGGGAAGAATTTCCAGGAATTCTGTTAACTTCTGTTTTCTTGCACAATGAAGGAAAACAGCTACTTAAAAAGCTGAACTATGCTTTTGAACTGCCTAGTGTGTGAGAGTGCATGTTTGCTTTCCATTCTAGGCAAAAAATGTATTTCCTATGATAATAGCTTTGAGATGCTTTCCTCATTATTCAAGAGAGTATCAGTTCCTTAGCCCTACAAAGTTTCAGCCTTTTGGTAGACAGAAAAAGTAGCAGCGCTCATGTAAAAGTGAATACCTTTTCTTAAAGGCTGAAGGAAGGCTTTGATTTCAAGCTTTCATCTGGGATGAAATGTTGGCCGAAGTCCCAAGAGGGGTCAAGAGACTCCTCTCCCTTTTTCTTTCTAGCCTGGTCACAGACTGTCCCACTTTTCAAAACACTTTTCTTTTTTGTTAAACTGTATACGGTACTTTTCAAAAATAAATAGTCGTCTCTGTCCTAAAGAGTGGCATCTGACTAACGCCCTCAAATGTGGCCTTAATAACGGATACACCACAGCTAGAGGGGGAGGAAAGAGAAAGCAGGGGTTATAGATGGATAGAGCTGTACCAGGAATAAACTTGTTCCTCTGTGATTTGCGTTGGGCACTGTGCCTCTGACTTGTACACTGTAAATCTGTTTTATTTATCTTTTTCTTCTCTTCACTTTCCATTTTGTGAGCAGAAGGTCAATGTAAGAGCAAGAATAGAGAGCGTAGGAGTGGGAAGCTGGTGTACTTAGCTTTGGAGGCGGCATTTTGGGAAATGTTGCTGAACTGACGTGAATGATGCTATCTGTTCCACAGTACTGAGAGACTTACAGTGACTTCTTTGTTATTTATCAGGGATAAAGAGGGGTAAGTGTAAGTGAGGGAGGAAATAATTTGTTTAACCACTTCAGTCACTGACCAGGACTAAGCAGAGAATATTTTTCTGATCCTACTATTGCTGTGATCATTTACAAATGTTCTCATTCCACATTAGAAAATAATCTACTTTCCCCCCCTGCCCCCATGGCAATCACAAAGCCTCTAAACACATAGTGAGAAATGAAGTTTAATATATCCTGGAACTTGGTAATGAAGGCACTTACTTAAAATGTAGGAGATCCAGATTCAAATTCTTTCTCTGCATAATTCAAACCAGTGTTTGCACTAGAGCCTTGAGGTTATATTGCCTTATTACAAGGCTGTTTGCTAATCAGTTATGTCTTCTTGTATGTTGGACCAGAAATCCTGTCCTGGAGCTAGGAAACCTGCCTTAACAGGCAATCCATCAAACCTGATATACTAGCACAAAAAGCTTGGGTTTTGGTAAACGGTATTTATCAAACCAGTTTCATTGAAAAATCTTCAAGCAGCTTCACTGCTGATGGAGATTTAATGAGGCACGTTGCCTATTGTGCATGTTAATTCTCATTGAGTCAGGCTTAGAGAAAAGTCTGCAGGCAAGAGAGAAAAACAAACTAGGCAGTGTTGTCCAGACATAAAAGACATAAAGCAAACATTTCCTAGGGCATGAGTGTTTTACAAGAAAACTCTGAGAAGACACAAAAGAAAATCCTGAAAGATTCCATTCCTTTGAGATAAGCAGTAGCCAGGTAACCTTTGTGTAGTGCATTGCCTCCTTGGAGTCCAAGTACTTCCTTGGTAATTTGTATTACCTTCACTTGCTTATTCTTCAGATGTTAGTAGTTAAATGTCAATAGACTATAAGAAGTACAGACAACATCCTGAAATAGTGTTCATCAAAAGGTGTCCAGATCTACAGCCAACTTTAATAATTCTTAGAGTCCTAGATCCTGTGGTTGGTCTCCATGTTAATACATCCTACTTACAACCATGGGCTGATTCAGCCAAAAGTGGTGAGAGTCCACTGGCATTCTTTCTAATCCAAATTTAGTATTAAGGAGAACTTTTCTCTTCTGTGCATTACTGTACTAAATAAATCTGGGGACATCTGAAGTAAAAAAAAAAAAAAGTCCAATATTTCTCTGCTTGGGATCCTAGATGGTTTCAGTTCTCTTGTTATCAGAGGTCATGACGATTTCAGTTTGTTGTACTGGATACATCAATCATGGTGGCAAAGCTTAGAGAGAATGGAAAAGGAAAAGCAGTACTGTATGGCTTGCCAAGGCTTGCCAAGTGTAGGGAGGAAAGTCATCCTAGGGCTATTTTGCAAATTGTCATTTTTGGTTTTCACACCATGCAATGACTACTCGAGCCTGTAAACACAGTCTCCACCAGTCCTTGTGCCTGTGAGTAAGATATAAACAATGACTAGACCTTGATATGCCTGCAAATATCTGACAGAAAAACCAAAGGGCAAAATTCTCCAAAATATCCTTGTTTCCATGTTCAGTAAACAGAGCTTGTAGGATTGTGTAATGATTTTTGGTAATTCTTGTTGGGTATTTGAGAGTCTTCATCAGCCTCAGCAGTGTAGAAATACACGTTTCCCTATCAACTGTGATCTCACCGGTTTCCTGCTAGTGAGTTTGACTCTGTTGAGTTGGGTACCTTGAGGGATAGTCATGAGTGTTCCCTGGTCCGACACAGGGATGGTGCTCTAGGAGAACCTTAGGTCTGCTTTAGGGCTTACAATCCCTTCTTGGGATACTCCTACTCTCCCACTGCAACCCTCCTCAGCTTTTAGCCTTAAACAGAAAAGCTGACCCAGATTCCAGCTGGAAGTGTCTGCTGTGAGGCAGGAGGGATTTGGAGACAGCTGGTGCCCAGGGAACAGAATGACTGGTCAGCACCGAAATCTCAGAAGGAGCTTGCATTGCAGACCACAGATTCAGGGAGCTGCTGGAGGCTGTATGAGATGCAGCACTGAGCCCTGTACCCTGCTTTTTAAACAGACCTCAATTCTGTGTGACTTGTGCTCAGTTCTGTAGCACTGCATTACAGCTTTGCATTTCTGCCTTTTGCGCTTTGCAAGAATTCCCTGGCTCACGGTGAATGTGTTATGAGCACTTTTTAGGTGAATGCTTTCATTGAGAATGCTTCTCTGACCGTTAGCCTGCAGGCTGTCAGTTCTGCTGAAGACACCTTTGACTTTACTCATATGGCATCAGCCTTCCAGAGAGGCCTGAGACAGACACCTTTTGCTATTGTTTTCCATGCAACCACTTGGAGAAGCTGTCCAAAAAAGTAAGGCATTCACAAATGCATTCAGAGATGTGATACAAAGTGAAATACTCAGTGTGGTTTGTAATTGTGTTTGTCTAAGTGCAGCCTCTTCCTGTGTCAGAACAGATTTTTGCAAACAAGAGGGCAATGATTCAGTTCCAGGGGAAGACTGACAAAATAAACCCCTGCTTCTGCTGACCTGATGCAGTGCTGAACAGTGTCCTACCCTGGGAAAATATTTCCTGCTTCATTTTCATAAATATTTATGTAATTCCTTCTGGGAAACATGTCTTCTTCAGAAAACTGAACATGCTGCTCCCTGACACAAATTTAACTGTTTGTTTACACTTGAGAGATTATGGGCATGTACCCAGCCTCGGATTTTTACATTCTTATCTCAGGCGTTTCAGCCTTTCAGAGTTCTCCTTCCCTCTCCTCCTAGAGATCACATCACGTCTTAAACCTCAGATCTTAGTTCTGGCTCTGGAATTTGAACATCCCCAATGCTCTTTGGGGAGTTGTTATTTTGGGCTGCAGAACGAGGGAACAAATGTAATGTTCTGCCTGGAATCACACTTCTGGCCTGCCCGGTTTTGCCCTTCCCATTCTGCTTTGAGGCTTCTCTCTAAATAAAAGAAAAAGAATAAAATATCATGTAAGCAATTAAACAGGATTGCATGGCTAATGAAAGTATTTATATTTAGAAACAGACCTAAACACACTACTGTGAGCTGAAATAGAACTGGCCTGCAGTCTTCTGAGTTTGCTTTCTAAGTTTATAGTAGAGATTAGTGGCATAGTTGTGCACGAGTTGCCCCAAGAGAACAGGCATACTCTCCACCAGGGCAAACCCAAAAAGGTTGATCCTGCTCTCTTTATCATTTCTTAAGAGACCAGAAAAGTCACTGACAGAAAAGTAGAGACTCCTTTGTATGAAGCCGTGTATTAGTGCACAGCTGAGCTTTGTCTGTGAACGCGCTCACAACCCTTCCATGAAGCAGTGACCTGCGTGGGGTGCTCCAGAGAAAGTCGTGTGATGGGTGGGACAGGCAGTCACAAGACATGGCAGATGCCAAGCTTGTGCCCAGGATAAAACAGGCAAATGAGTAAGTGGTACCTCAGTGGTACACTGGCCTGTGGATTTTATATGAAACCTGTTCATCGTGCAGAGCAATGACAAAACTTCAAGCTCTATCAGTCCTTCAGGATCTTAATCTCCTGGTCCTAGCATTCAGCTGCTGTGCCTTGCATTACCATTTGAGCTTATAGTTCAACGCGCGTATTTATAGATTATATAGATTTATAATTAGTTTCTCCTTTGTTTCTTCTTCTTTAGTTCAAACTCTGCTGCACGCTTTCCAAACAGAGCCAGAGCCAAACAGCTTTTAGCATATTCTTCAGCACTTTGCAAAAGAAGCCCCCAAAACCAGGAGGCAGCTACCTGCCCTGGAGCATTTATGAGTTCATCAGGAAAATGGGGAAGTAAGGATGTGAGGAAGCTGGAGAGGGAAACACAATGAAAAGGGAAGGATCTGCAGGAAGTCAAAGAAAGCTTGAAGACCTCTCTCTTAGCCCATAGGTGTGGGATAATATGTGTGCAGTCTAAACCAGGCATTCCAGGTTTCTGTTTTCTGCTGTGCTGCTGAACACCATCAGTGGTGACAGTGGCTGCTCACTGCTTCAAAGGGGCTGACTTGCTGCTTAGAGCTCCTGGCCCTGGTTGCTGCCTGAACCCTGCTACCAAATGTGTCTCCAGACATCTGCCCTGCTCAGTGAACTCTGTCTTACCTCCTGAGTTGCTTCCCTGGTGTTTGGGGACGCACAGTGTTGTGTAATGTGTATCATAATGCTGGTTTCATGTCTGTGTGGGTGTCTTTCTGGCAAGAAAAAGAAAGTTTTGAACCTCATTCTCCTACCTTCCTAGTTATTGTCTGCCAGACTGTTTGCTAGTGAAAGGGAGAGAGGGTGATGGTGGTGCCGTATTTTCTGCTTGACAGCCTAACAAAACCAAAGGAAAAACAATCCTTCACTCAGTCTAGGCTTAGCAAACTGTTTCGTTTGGTTTTTTTTACAACTTCAAATTTTGTGTAATGAACAGAGATTAAAAAATTAAGGTATTTTTCTGCTCTGTTTTGATTTTTACTTGTAGCTCTTGAGCTTTTGACCTGTGATTTGGAAACTGGAAGGCTGGATTCCAGACTCCGCTTCATATGCATGTCTCTGAATTGTGGCTACTTGCTATAGGTATACGATATGTTGTCATTACGGCTGGGTTCTAGTTTAACAGCAGTTTAACATAATGTACAGCACTAGCACAGACTGGATAAAAGGACTGCTGTGACTTCTATCATTTGCAGTAATTCATATCGCTTGGAATACTGCTGAGCAATCCCTAGCAAGGAAAAAATTGAGCTTCAGGGCTTACAGAAAGATTTCTGAATAGTAATTATTTTGCCATTGATGGGAACTTTTGGAAACCACTGAGTTTTCAGCATCTTCCCCAAGGTAGGATTACCCCTAAACGTCAAGCTTTTGTTTGCCTCATCCCTACATAGGAAGTGACAGCTGCTTGGGTGCTTTGCTTTTTAATCTACCTATTCTTTGACTGCAGCAATATAAGCTTAGATATAGACGAAAGGCTCATAAATCAGCACAGTATTTCTCATCACCAAAAATGGATGCATGGTTTTGTTTAATGTGTGGGCTTTTATGACAGCGTTCAAAAGAATTTATGAGTTTAGAAGTAACATTAAATCAGTTCCAAGGACAGTGTCGGACTATGTCCAACACTCTCAGTAAAATATTATGTAGCATTGTCATTTCTCCAAGGATTTTAGAAATTCCAGCTTTATTATGGGATTCAAAGTCACTTTCAGCCTAAGGGACTGGAGGTTGCCACAATCTGCAGTTTGGTCAGAGCAGCATGTGCTGGGAGGAAACAGTAGATCTTGGCAGGTTTTTGTCCTGTGTTGTGGTAGAGAGGTCTTACCCCTTGGGCCATAACCAGCAAGAAGCACTTAAGAATAAACCTGAACTTGTGAGCCGCTGGATTAATGGTAAAAGATTACCTCTAACTTGGCTTTACAGCACAGAAGAGATTTGCCATGCAAAGCATCCTCAGTGCTGCATCACAGATCAGATGTTTTCTTTCCAAAGACCAATGACCTGATGGAAAGAACAAGGACTATGCAAAGCCCAGGCAGAGCTTGTACGCACAACTCATCATTAAGAAATCTCCAACTGCTCTTGTCCTTCCTCTCCTCCCTCTTCTTTTTTCCTGTAATATATGTCCTGATCCCCTGGCGACAAAAATGACTTCACACAGTGGAGGAGGCTGTTTTGGCTGATCTCTGAGGTGACTCCAGCTCCGTGCTGTTGACACGGTCCATTAACTGTTGAATCTGTGCAGAGGCTCCAGCCATGCTGTTGCATCCACATTCCTGGGCTTGGATTCGTGCCCTTCTTGCCCACAGTCGGTGTGTGCGCATGATGGCTTGGCTGCCACGCAGCAGGATGGCGCGGCGCCCGCTCGCAGAGGTGGGAAGCCAATTTCACAAGGGTACAGATGAGCACTGGAAGTGGATTTAGACTGACGTCCTGCTCGATGCTGCCTATGCCAGTTCCCCAGCTGGAACTGGCCTCTTTTCAACCATAGCTTTTTTTTATTTTATTTTTTTTTTTAAATTTCTAGACTTAATCGATCTGGGAGTGAATTACTGCCTGTTAGCACTAGGAAGAGATTCACAGACAGCACGTGTTTTCCTTTAAGGAGGATCTGTGGCCGGGAATGAGTCAGTAACTGTGAGTCTTTCCCTGTGTGGGGATGCCAGTGTGTCCTCAGCGCTGTCTGCCTCGGATGTGATGACCGTACCCGCCGTCATGCTGTGCCATACTGACGGGCGCGTGTTCAGTGAGTGTCTCTCCATGCTGCGGTGGGGAGGCTGATGGAGGCACAAACTGAATGCTGAGCTGCACTTTTTCTAGGAGGTGAAGGGCAAAAGCTGCGATTTTAGAGCACCTAAGCATCATGGCAAACACGATGGCTTTATAACTCCAAAGATTTGCATCGACCGGCACTTAATAAATAGTAAGTAACAGGGACACACAGTAATAGAGCAAGGAAACAAAGGAATTGAGTGATCTTAAAAAGAAAGCAGGGATGAGAAAATGAGAAGTTATGATTTATCTGTTATTCTAATTACATGGGATTAGAACGAGACTAGAAACATCTGCTGCTTTGATTTTGCTGCTCCTGGGATTCCTCAGCCCTTTCTTCTTAAGTGGAGCATTTCAAGTGAGCAGGATCTGGCCTGAAGAAATCCATAAAGCTGTATTCATTACTTAGGTTTTCTGTTTGTGCTGATTTAAAGATTTGGCCGTTTTGATTTTCTTTGGATTAGCTGAGCTCAAGGGAACTCTCCAAAGGAATGTGCCATTGGTTTTCTGTTGGTGGTTTTTTACGTGATGCAATGCATTAAAACTTTCATGCAGGCAGTCATTAATTGTCAAAGCCAAAAATACCCCTAAACTCCTGTCTACAATTATCCATACTGGGCTATATTTGGGACACATTATGGTTTCTATCATTAAGAAGGCCTCCTTGTAATGCCCCATCACAGATAAAACATAGCCACAAAAATGATGCATATGGAGAAAATATAAAGTGAAATTACGGGTTTCTATACTGAAATGGAACTACTGATGATGCATATGCCAGACACGAATGACACACAGAACAGAACTGTTAGTAAACAGAGGGAAAACTATAAATATGCTTAAGACGAGACATCGCGCATTGTTTCAAGTGACAAACTTTGTACTAAAAGAGAGAAAAAAGATCACAAATCTAGACAGACAGCACTGCTAAAAGTCATATAGCTGCATGATTCATTCCCCAAAGAAATCAATGTCAGGATGACATTTTTCTTCAGGCAGTACTGGCAACTGCTCGTAATTTGGGTAAACTTTCTCTGCCCTATAAAAACAAACCATCAAACCAAAAGGTAACCACTGAAACAGCTACCACTCAACCAAAAAAAATAGTATTTTAAACAGAGCACAACATAAAACTGCATGAGTCAATCTACCGTAAACTTTCGGCAAATAGGATGTGTCATAGAGATCAACTTTGGTGTTTCCAAAGGCTTATACAGCAGGCTTTTTAGAAACAGACTTCACTCCAAATAGTAATTCCCTACTTTCAATAAACCCTGACTGGCTGCAACTAGTTATTTCTCCTGATACAGACAGCCAAAATAACTGACTCGTAAACAGAAGCCTATGGAGCTAGATTAATTACAGGGATTACATATAGTATTCAGAGCTTTTAAAAACAGAAGGGATCATTACGATGATCCCGGCTGGCCTCCTACATAACGTAAGCCTTGGAATTTCACTGAACAATTCCTGCTCACAGCTGCTGGTGGTGATGGGAAGATGTATCATCTCTATTTATCTACTTCAAGTGAGTGACAACACAACAACTACCCCATTCCAGTGGCTATTTACACTCGTCTTGTAACCTGCTGGATCTTTTGCCATGCATATTTAGTAAAGTGTATTTAATATGTGTACCTGTTTAAATAAAAAATTGCATTTGAAGTACTTAAAACTTTGGATCATTTTTAAGCCCAAATGCAAAATAGTTCTACATCCTATATCCTAAAAGCTGATTTATGGCACAGCGTATCACAGTTATAGAGTATCTTTCATCCTGAAGTGTTACACTTCTTACCCGTGATATTTTTCGGCACACAGCAATACATCTTTCTTGGTTTGCTTTCCATTAGATAACAGTCCTGAGGTCCCCTGTTTATAGCTTGTTGTAGCACATAGTGCTCTTGACAAACTCCACAGCTATTTAAGCTGGAGGCTTTAGTCTTACCACTGTCTTTCATGTAGGGAGGTGGCTGAGATGTTGCCTGGCTGTCCTTAGTGACCTTTATTGTTCTCATTTGATACTCCTTAATTTCTCTCTTTAGAAAAAACTGAGTTCAGATATTTGCAACAAAACCAGCATTTTGCCTGAATAATCTTTTAGAGGAGACAGCCAATTTGCTTCGTAGAGCAAAGAGTCATCTCTCCCTGATGGAAGATTATTTGCTTTGCAGATCAACCAGTGTGGTGGTTACAGAGAGCACTAAGATGATGCTGTGTGAGTCAGTTTGGGCCAGGCAAAACTACGGAGTTTAGGCACAATGCCATAATACTGCTCATACCATTGTTCATAAGAACAGTTCAGGTCCAGAAGGAGTGGTGACTGTATTTCTCCTTTGGCTGCTGTATCTCTTAACTCTGCAGAGCGGAGAGTTGATTCTAATAGATTTCTGCAAAGCATTTGGCTTTGTACCTATATATGGGGGGAACAAATTCCACAATGAATGAGAATAAGAAATCCAGGTAAAAATTTGAGTCCCACCTTGTTATACTGGACAGGCATGTTACAAGAGTTTGGGAAGGATGCATGATGCAATTGGGAAAGAGATGGAAGCAAGAGAGAATATACCAAGCTGCCTTTCTGTGGAAAGGAGGAAATAGGGTAAAGAGAAATACATAGGGAACCTACAGAACTGGGATGAGCTTCTCCACTGGGTCTTTGAATGCAAATGAATGAAAAAGCATGACTCTAAGCAGTTTTACAGGTGAATCTTCAGAAAGACAATGAAGAGTTAAAGATCTGTGATGGAGAAATAGAAAAACTCACATTACCTTCCCTGAGTTTGGTACCAAATCCTTTGTGAATTATATAGCATGGAAAATCGAGTGTTTAAATATGACGAACCAAGTCTACCTCTTCACCAGGTTCACTTCAACAGAATGACATAAACTCACAATGGGAACAGGTATATGTAGAAGAACATAAGAATGGACACATGAAAGGTCTTTCTATCCCAAGTGATTGTTTTCGCTTACTTTGGAAAGCAGAAAAAGTACAGGGTGAATTCATATGACAAATAATATGATAAAGATAATGAAACTTATGCAGAAAGGTTTGTATCGCAGATAATTTTGTGCTTTTGCCCAAGAATACAATTTTGTGTCCATAAGTGCTTTCATTTTGGCATGGCTCATCAATCCGTATTAAGTTTGGTTCAGAAGTTTCTAAGGTTTGCAAAAAGGAGAAATCACAAAGAAGAGTTGTTACATTTAATGTTGATGAACAGCTTATCTATTATCAGCATCCCAATGAGGAAGGAAGGAAGGAAGCAATTTATTCTATCACTGCTGGAGAAAAGCTACATGTTGGATTATTCAGTGAATCATGCTGGAGAGCAGTACAATGGGCCATTATTCTCAGTACTTAGTCAAGTACACAGAATTTTACTAATTTGACCTGACTTTTAATTAAGACAGAAAATCTAATAAAAAAGAAAAACCGTCTAAATGCCAGATCTCAACTACAGAATATGTCTGTGTGTGAGAAGATCGGAAATTTTGTACTGTTCCTCCAACTGGAATAATTTTTTTTTAGGTCATAGATTCATTTGCTTACAAAAGGGCTTTTCAGCTCTGACGGAAAATTCCTCACTACAACTATTACAGTTGGTGTCTGTCAGAGAATGTGATGAATGTGAATGTTACTAATAATTCAAAGAATCACCCGAGAGTCAATTGTTTATACGGCTTTATAGATACAAATTTTACAAATTATTATCTTCTATGCAATTTCACAAAGCTGGGCTGTGTCTTCCCTGAGCTTCATGAGAAAATAGACTCTCATCTGCATCAGAGACTGAAACTGCATGCTCTTGACACTCACTTGGGAACTATTAGCATAACCTCTGTTTTTGTGTCTTTTATTTTTGTAATGCTTACTGACTGGAAAAATGAATAAACATGTAACTGTAAATGGCCATTTGGAAAATCCAGAACTTTCACAGAAGAGTCACGTGGATGATCACTTGTTCTCCATCTCTCAACTTTGTGGTGGTCTGGGAGGCAAAAAAGACCTTCCTTGGCAACCCCCAAAGATGGACAAATTAGAAAAATAGTTGTACTTGGGGATTTTGTTTCCTGACATCAAAGCTTCTTGGGAGAGAAATGTGCTATTTCGTGACATTATTCTTTTTTTTTTTTTTCTTCCTGTAAGAGCTGCGGCAGGCACTTAGCATTTGCTTTGTGTGCTCAAAATTCTGATTCATTCAGGGAGAGCAGATAAGAAACCTGCTGGGGGTTCCTCTCATCCTGAAAGCAGTGGTAGCACTTTTATTGGAATAATCTGGACCAGCAACGGGCACCCTATAGGTGGGTATGCACTAAAGGAAAGGAGAAAATGCAGGAGGAAATCCTTCTCCAACCTGGTGCACTGTGGTAGGCTGTATCTTATATTGCTTTAATCATCGGGGAGGCAGCTGGCCTACCTGCACACCTGGGAGCCCTGGCCCATTTCAGCATAAAAGGATCTTGTTATTTCATCCTGAGAAATTTTCACATCTTTGGTGCTTCCAACAGGGCTTTGAAATTCGGCTGTGTGAGGAGTGTGCACATACGTATGTGGCAGGACAAAAAAGAGGGAGCTCTTACTGTAGAAAAAAATACATTTATTTTGTCTCGCAAAATTGTTTTTCCAGAGGGAGCTGTGGCCTCTTGCCAGCACCACGCGCTGACACCAGCGTGCTGGTAGCTCCACTGCAGCCACTCTAGGAGCTCTCTCCACCCCTTCTTCCACCAGTTGACTCCACTGGCAATAAGGTGTCTGTGGCTGGCAGGTGAGGATGTTCATCTGGTTTCTGCAGCAGCTGCCTTCTGTGTGGCTACCGCAGTCAGCATTCATGTCCCGTTGATGATGAAGAGGTGGCTGTGCACGGCTCTCCTTAAAAACTAGTTAGCAACACACACTTGAAACTCACAGTTCATTTTTTAAGGTGGAAAATCAAGTTCTCTGAAGTTGGGAAATGCCAGATATCTGTCTGTCTGGCCAACCCAAATGCAGCCTGGTACAATGTTCATCTGCTTTCGTCATGGTCTCTTTCTTCCCCAGGGCCCTGATTCATATGAAGTTAGATCTGGTTACGAAATCAACACTTTGAAATTGGGAAGTACCAAACCTGGGGTTTCCCAAGTACCCTTCATTCTGCAACGTTGCAGCCTGCCCTTCTCCATTTCATGATTAGGCTGAACACAAAGTGTCAAAATTTAGGCTATCTGGGCACATGCAGATGTGTTATTTCCTAACTTCTGAAAGTTTGATTTTGCCAGTGTTGCAATCTCTTAATGCTCTTTCTTTGGTATGTAATAAAGAGTGTAGAAAACTGCCTATTGTATCCAACAGTCTGACCGGATCAGTGATGTGAATGGACTGTGGGCTCCCAGTAGAGCATTGCTGCACTTAATGGATCCGTTCTTCCATTCATATGTACCTGCCACTTTTCAAGTACTTAAATTAAGGGCTAGTATAAACTCCAAGGCATAGGAAGGAGAAAAACAAATAATGGGTGGGCTGTAAGCAGAAATTCAACCTTTGTACTTAACAGTAGAAAACTGTTGTAAGAAAACTGGAAGATATTTAAAAATCAATAGGAAGATAACCTCTCCAGCCCCCAAAACAAATTATGAAGAAGTTTTAAAAAACAACTTCGGTCATAAAGAAGACTAAATATTATAGACAATTTTTCTTATATTGGGTCTTGCACCAGGTTGCTGAGCTGAGGCTTGGCAAACCTACACCTTGTTTTTGGTTTTGTCACTGACCTGCTGCGTAACACAAGCAGACCCAGACAGTCACTGTTTTGCTTAGTTACCAAGTAGGCTTTTATGGCCAATTGTCCCTTTCCTATGACTTTTCCTCCAAGTGGATGTCTACCCCTAAGATTAATCAAACAATAACAATATATTAAAGTTTTCAGCCCAAATTTATTTTCCTTTTCCACAAAGAATCTTTTCCTGACATTTTGTGTGTTGCGGTGCCAGTGAGGTGAGCAGATGCAGTTGAACTACTGAGACAGAACCCTTCCCCAAGATGTAGTTGGATTGTTTAGACAGAGCCCTTCCCAAATGGCTCTTTTTCGTTGTAACCCGCTAACTAAATATGACACAGTTTTCTGCATCAACAGTGCTTTGCTGTGTCTGAGTGTGCTGACCCCTTCTCAGTAAAAGCTTTTTGACACAAGTGCCCGAAGGCATGTGAGTTCCTGTTGTTTGTAACTATAAACTACTGGTTAAAAGTGACTTAAATTTTGAGAGTATATTACTGTAAAATATTTCTTTGTCTGAAGCAGCACAGCACTTGACAACATTTTCAGACTAAATGTGCTTAAGCACCATTTTGATATATTTCAGTATTAAAGAAAGAGCTTAGTACCTCTAAGGGAAAGCTGTTAGGAGGGGTTTTGTTGGTATGTTTGGTACAAGATGAAAGTTACTCTCTTACTTGGAGAAACATACACCATGGCAAGAGGGGTAGCGCTGCTTCCATGTAATAGGCACCACATGCAAAAAAGCTCTGTGTGACTTTTCCTAAGCCAGCATTTTAAGTGAAATTGGTGCTGAAGTGAAACCCCCTGAGGAAGTGCAGGTGGAAAACCTGCAACACCTTTATTCTACCTAGTTGAGGGAAATAAAAGCTTGTAATCATCATTCCAGTACCACAACTGGCTGATTTCACAGACTGTCAAGGATGGGTTGGTGTGTTCAGCCTTGACCAACTCTTCCTTGTCAGCTTTATTATCTGTTTGGCTCTTACTTTCGGTTTTCCCTTAGCTAAAAAGAAGATTAGCTGAAAAAAATTGATTAGTTATTAAGGTGTCTCTTTCTGTCTTGGAGACCTCCTATAAAAGTTTCTCAGGTGACTCACTTCCCTGAACACCTCTAGTAGACTGTCCAATGAACTAGGAGTCCAATAGGAAACAAGAGCAGATTTAGATAAATTTGTTTTAAATTTCATATTCTTCAGTCTCTCAAGCTTGTAAGTTAAACAAGAAATATGAGTCAATCCTGATATAGTTATAACACAAAAACACAGCACCATAGTCTGGGCGCCCAGCCAGCTTCCCCACCGGTTTCACCTGTGGAGCTACCTCTGTTATTTGCAGCATATCATTTTCTTTTCTTTTTCTATTATTTTTTTTTAAATTTTAAATACTATTTGTCTTAGTTTATTAAAAATTACTTGCCAGCAATTACTACAACTAACCTTTATGGTAATTCAAACCTTGCAGGCCAAACAAATGAAAAAGATTGTTTCAGTAAGGTCTCTGCAAGCTTGATCAAAGCCTGCTAAAATTGATCTTGAAGAGCAGTTTGGCCAGGAGCCGAGTTGGAGAGAACTCTACTTTCCCCAGAAGGCTGCCATCCCGATATACAAAGAACTGGATCATCTCTCTTGGGGAGAAAAAAGAAAAGAAAGGTAAGTTTCAGCATGCCATATTATGTAACAGTTTTGCCACACTATATGGTGATTTTACACTAAAACTGGGCACTTTTAAAAATAACTCAAGGAATGAGATTGAAGCATGAGATCTGATAGATGCAGCGTTCTGAGGAGGGCTGAGAGGAGCAGGTCTGTCTGCAGTCACTTCCTTATTTCACTCAGGAACTAAATATTATACCTACCTGAACGGGGAATTAAAGTGTGCTGTGGTGATTTGATATACTCAGGGTGTTCTTATTCTGATATTTCCATAAACCAAACGGACTGCACATTAAGACAAAGAAAATTGTTGTCAAAATGTGGTTTAATGGATCCTGTTGAAAGTGGGATTTTTGTTTCGTATATGACTGCTACTGTTTATCAGTATGTACAGCTCAATTCAATAGGAGAGATGATAAAATGTTGGTACACTTGCTTGTCAAAACTTTTTTCTTTGATTTCCACAGACATATATTCCTTTGGCCTACAGCCCACTAGATCTGTTGGAAATGGCAGTTTCTTTGAATACAGGATGTCAGTTTGTAGTAACTGCAGTAGAGGATTTAATTAAGAGGCATAAACTCTACAAATAGGTTTAAGACACCTATGGGTCTTTCTTCCTTCATTGGCTTCCGTTTGCTTTTCTATCAATTTCTCTTGATCTCTACTTCTTGCAAGTTCTATAGTTATGATGTTAAAATTCAGGAAATATTTTTTCACTACCTGTTCTGTATCCCATCTCTTAGTTTCATTTTTAAGTTATGATGTGCATTTGTTATGCCTAAAGTTTTTTAGTACTTCTTATACAATTTTTGTAGCTATAGTAGACAAAATCAATATTTTACTATATCCATCAGATATATAATTAGGATTTCAACTATCCTCTTAATAAATAAGAGTTTCAGCTCTTCCTTTAACATACAATATACACAGTAAAATTTGTGTTAGCAAGTAGCTCTATGTATCAGAAGACAATAGTTTCAATTTCGACAAAAGAGATACCATTTTGTGAGCGTGTTAATGAGGGAAGGAACAATTCCTATTGCTGAAATGAGGGATTAGAGTTGTAGCCTCAGCAGACGAATTGCGTATCTACAGAAACATCATTCAGTTTGTCTCTGTGACACGTTAATCTTCTTCCAATAACTGTGATGTATATTAATTTTTCCTATTGTATTTACGTAAGATATTGATACTGGGAGCAGGCAAAAGGAAAATGCATGAGACAGCATTATCAAACCTATCTCCTTCAGATGGTAAGAGACAATTCTCTTTCTTAACTGCTTGACTTTCTTATAGTTAAATTGAACAAGAGCTGAGGGTACAAAGCATGCCTGAAATTCATTACACAACTGAGACGGCACTGTTTTCTGTATTAGGATTGCAATCTTTGTCCTTTCTTCTGTGGGCAGCTGTGACTCTTGCATGAATGCTAGGCATATGTACGGTGTCTATTTACTTATTTCGTCTATTAATTGTTTTTAACAATTAATAATTACTCTGGTCCCTGTGCTTGCTTAATAGAAATATAAAGAAAGCTCTGGAACTCCATGAAATTCCTCAGGTGCATAAAACCAAGCGTTTGACATTCTTCTCAGAATCAATTCCTTTGTCTTTTCCTTGTGTTCTGCTCTGGTATAACAATTTTTGACACTTAAACTCACCTTCCTTCAGAGAATTTGTGCAGAGAGTATATTTCTGCCACAAGAATATGTTTTTACTGCAGTGATAAATCCCTGAAAGAGGAGTTTGCAATGGAAATACTGACTGCTCCTTAAATGACTATGGAACCGGAAGGCTAGGCAACACTTAACAAAAACAAGGGCATGTTTTAAAATTAGACCTACCATTCCTACCTTTGTAAGGACTAGAGGAAATTAAATGGTTCAGCTTCAACCTGGAGGCAAAGCCAGCAATGCTGAGTATATTCAACAGGGCACAAACTTGGTCTGAGACCTTAGATATATTCAGCTTTCTAAAAATCTTAGAATCTATCTAGTATCAGGCAGACAGGGGAATCCTGGAAGGAAAAACAAAGTGCCACAGGAAGTGGCATTGTGATTCAGAAGATGGCATTCTTCAACCTGAGTCACACATGCCTTGCTGGGGTGCCCTCCTGCAGGTGAATCCCAGCCCTGAGGCTCTGACTCCTGACCACTCCATGCCATATAACATTGGATGACACTGGTCACAAGAATAGCAGCATGTATCCTGGCTTTTGGCTACATTACAAGCTGAGTAATTACCTTAAAATTCTGGTTGCTTTAATTGCCTTTGGTTCTTTATTCTCTACTTCCTTCCCCTTGGTCTGTGTCGTGTTGCTGGCGCTGTTATAACAGCTGCTGTGTTTCTAGGGGTGATGGTCTTTGCAGGATGCCCAAGAGGAACCTGGCAAGATTTCAGTGATTTCTGAGCTGCTTCTTCTGTGTTTTGCCTTTTTAGCTTGTGACACTGCTAAAACAAAAGCTGGACTGTCTTTCCTGTTTGGAAAGTGCCCAACCTACTGGGGTTCATGTCCAAGTAAGAATATTGCTAGCCTGAGGAGCACTGGAAATTTATGCTATTCCAGTAAATAAAAATAAATAAATAAAAATAATCTTAACAATCATGACAGGCACCAAAAAGCACATAGTACAATTGGCCGAAGATGCTATAGAAGACATACTTGGCTTGAATCAGTTATTATATTTTATTTCTCGTGCATATTTTAGCATGACCAGCAAATTGTCAGCCACATGTATCTACATCAGGAGTACTTAGCACATACTCATAAAGAATGAGTACTAAAGAATGACTACTCCCTACTCCTTTCCAGGTTATTTTTAAAATAAGGAGGCTTGCTCTTACAATTATGGAATAATAAGCATTGCAATTACTGTTAAGGACCAAAGTTTGCTACGTAATAAAAGCACAAATAAACCTAATTCTCCTAAACTCCAGTTGAATTTTTATTTAGAATGCCATAATAACTGATTTGATTTCTTTTCAATGGAAACTACTTTAGAATACAAATTTTAGAATTACTCTAACGTTCAGAAACTGTACACCAAATATCTGCTTTCAGTAGATTTTTTGGTGGTTTATAATGAAAAAGCTGACAGGACTTTATCCATCGCCTTGCTATCAAATGCTACTGTAATTCCAAATTAACATGCCTCGTTATCTGCTAGCTCAGCTGCTTTCTTTTGCATTCATTACGATATGTGAAATGCTGGTTCCTTGGTAATTTTATTATTTTTTATGTCTGAGAGTGGGTGTTTTGAGGTTCTTCTATTCAAAGCATATAGCACAAAACACTTCGTAACTGATTTGTTAGAAACCTGATCTCGGTAAGTACTGAGTGTCTTTTGACTTGATTCTGTTGATTTCAAATTGCTGAGAGTACGCAGTGACTCACAAGACACGTTGGCACCTGGCAGCATCATGCCCTAATCGATCTGTGTGGTGCTTGGTGGTTTCAGTTGGCAAGGAGTCATGCAGACTATTGCCTTTTATTGTATTATACATTCCAACCTAAGTGGTTTTGCAGGCCTTGAAGTTTGCTTTGAGCTCCTGATTCAAGTGTTTCTGAAGCATTAATGTAAAAATCCTCCAAGGTATCACATTTCCTGACTTTCATTATGAAAACATGCTAACTGTAAATTTCATAAAGTGTTGGTGAAAGAAAACGAAGCAGCGTTATTAAGGTTGCAACTCAGAGCAGGTTCAAAAGCTCTGTGAGTCTTAATGGACCTTTTGATATATGTGCTGTGAGTTAGGGCACTCTTCCTAAGCCCCAAACACAACACACTTCATGTAAAACCTGAAAGAAATACAGTGATATTGCCATAATCAGCAATTATTTCATTCACTTCTGTTTAGTAAGGGGCCAGCCTGCCTTTAGCTTTTGCCAAAACTTCCACTAAAGTCAACAGACTATTTAAGCACTCAGCAAGCATATCCTCTTACTTTACTTCCTTGGTTATTTTGAACATTTACAAGCTTCTATTGCATGTACCTGTGCACTTATACATGTCCTTTGAGTACCTTAATCTGAACTGGTTTTACACTGTTCTTTGGCAACGATAGCACAGCTGTCTAGTTGCTTATTTTGTAGATATAACATACCTAAAGATAACAAAGGATTCAGATGAAACCAGATCTTAAGGCAAGAATTTAAGGAAAGCTTTAAGAATGTCTTAAAATATGCCAGATTTTTAAAATGGAACCTGAGCTCCCATTTCAAGTATATATTCTTTGGAGATGGGGCTTGCCTGCATTGCAGAGCTGATTTCAGTTATCCTTTTATAATTGACTTTAAACCCAAATCTATATTATATTCCTACATTATGCATGATGGTGCTTTTAACTTGAGATATTGATCTGCCAGAGGGGTTAATCTAAGCTTCAGCTAACGCAAGTCTTCACTTATTAACAGGACACAAGCTGCCTCCTCTTCTTTGCTGCAAGTCTTTTACTGTTTGCCCAAAACTTCTCCCTCTCACCAGAAAGGCCTGGAAGTTCCCTCTCAATTCACACAGGAGCATTTCAGCCCCACAGTTCAGCTGTCCAAAGACTGAGGACAGGTAGCACAGCCCCAAAGGGCTTCACACCACGCACAGGTGATTCCAGTTCAAACTAAGCAGTTCAGGTGTCACTTCACAGTGTGGCCACCTCCATTAGCATGAGGCTAAATTGAGCTTAGATAACATAACTCTGAAGTCAAGTTGTTCTCCCATATTCTTCAAAGTGTTACTGAAAAGTCAGTGAGACTTACATCCTTCCGTGCTTTTTGGCACCTATAAATACCAGACCACAGCTCATTTTGTGCATTCATTTGTGCTGGATCAAAATTCAATGTTTTTCAATAGCAACCTCCAAGTGGGGAATGGACACAGGAAAGTATGTGTGCCAGGGCCTCAGCTACAGGTTGCATATTAAACAGTTTATAAATGAAAAGGTGGTTTGCTGTGCTATAAAATAAAGTCATCTTTCTGCAGACCTACAGCCCACCGGAACGAGGGGACAGGATGGAGTGTGCCTTTTCCAGTATTCCCCACCCACTGACCCAGAGCATGAAACCCACAGAGTTCTTGGAACTGCAAACAGTGTTTGAATTCAGACTAAAACTGGAAAACAGAAAAAAACAGAAACTAGCTTTTTTTTTTCTTTTCTTTTTTTTTTTGAGTCACATCAGTCAATGCTATTTACAAAATCGGTTTATGGAGACCACAGGTGGACATTCTGACTCATTACACATGAATACTAAATATATCCAAGACAATCTTGGAAAATCCCATAAAGAAAGAGGGAATAACCGTCTGATTTTTATATTTATAACATTGGGTTTTGGATGCCAGTAATGGAAATTATATTGTTTTCACAAAAAGCAGGTGAGGGACAGTAAGGGACTGAATGATTGCCAGACTGCGTGTGGCTGGAAGGAGAAGAAGGCTCGAAGCCAGACAGGGAGGAAGGTTTGTCATGCTGCCGTAGGTTGCCGTTCGCGTTCGTGGCAGGCTGTGGTGAGGTTAGCAATGCATTCCACAATTGTCAGGAGTTAAGCAAATGTTATGTCCTTTAGCCAGGGTGAAAAGCACACCTGCCCAGGAAGCTGGCGTAAAATTCGGTACTGCCTCAGCCCTACTTCAGTGCTACATGGAGAATTTGAGTAGTACTTTCGGCCTCATATCCTGCCACATATTTTAGTCTCTCTGATCTTGAAAACCAGGGAGGTCCAAGGTCTGTAATACATACAGGAAAGCAGATAATGGATCCCTTTATGTTTGTCATCACTGAATTCTGTTTTGATGGATGTTTCAGTGCCAAGGCTTCTCTTGTTCTCGCCGCTGAAGGAGAGCTATTGCTGGACTCCGTGGAGTCCCTAGCTTAGCCCTGAGAAATGTAACAGGCTGAAACTGAAACAGGACATAGCACTTCTAGCCTGAAAACTTACTTTATACATAAGCTGAGAAACAACAGCTTCTGTTAAGGTGAACTGAGGAATGAGTTAGTGATTCTAATTTATACCCTTTCCTGAATGACCAGTAAAGTGAATAAACTAGATGCCAAAATGCAAATTTTTAACTTATAGATCACCCAAACCTGTATTGGGAGTTTATGATATTTCTGGTTGTTAAGAACCCAACCCAAATTCTGTCTAGGCAGTGTGGGTTCATTCCTCACTACTCCAGTCTTTGAAACAGCCCCAAGACTAGAAAGAACTTCTCTGTCCATACTGTCTTGTTGGAAGTAGCAATATGTGGGTGGCTGTGAACATAGACACAATGATAAACCACTGATGCAAAGCCCAGTTAAGTAATAATTGTTCTGGTTGAAGCTGTATAGCAGAAGCGGTGTCACTTCTTTGTGAAGGCAGTTCCTATCAAGTGGATTGTTGATTGAGCAGAGGTAGTAGGGATTTCCTTGTGGACTTCCTTCCTACTAAAATTGGCTAATTTGGCTCAGTTTACTGATCCTTTAGCAAAATAGACACAACTTCAGAAAAGTCACTCTTCTGGTACCCCGAGTGACTAAAGTTCAGGAGCTGGAGCTGGAAATACCCGACCCAGCATATCTGCTTGGCTCACTGCAGTCAGGCTCTAATGAGCCCTCCATTTGTTCTGTGTGCCTCTGTAATGCTCCTTCCAGCCTGCTACTAAAGTACTTCTAATGGCGATTTTGGTTTCTTCCCTGCTGTCAAAGGAGTTAATCCTTCAGCGTATTATACTCATTTCCATCCATTCATGTTTAGTGCAATCTACTTGAATAGACTTAAACCAAAATAAAATGTTGCTTGAAATGTTCAGGATGTTGTTGTTGTTGTCTGTTGAATTTAACTCATCACCAGTGCAGAAGAGGCAAACAGCACAGCACAAATGGAAAAGTTTATTGCAAAACCAGAAGGATGGCAAAGTAGTATCCTTTTCTTTCCCCCTGGAAGAATGAGCGTCTTTGTTTCAACCTGAGGTCCAGCAATTTCTACCAGCTCACTGTCGGCAAATCTTGATTCTGTGTTGATCATCAAAGTCATATGAAATTATTTAACAGGTATTTTGTTGCCAAGGTCACATGAAATTAGTTAACAAAAACTTAAAAGTGAATTCGCCAGCTCATCTCTCATTGAAGCACTCTTTTGGCGTAAAAGAACCTGCTGAGTTGTAAGAATGAGCAGGATTGGGCACTTTCCCAATAATAAAATGGCAATAACAGAAAGGAATGCTTGGCTATGTTGTATGGTAAGCGAACAATGCATCCATGAATTTTATATGTTTATATTGTTAGACACTTCATGATGACTTAGGTCTGGGT
This sequence comes from Calidris pugnax, assembly GCF_001431845.1. Lineage (NCBI taxonomy): Eukaryota > Metazoa > Chordata > Aves > Charadriiformes > Scolopacidae > Calidris > Calidris pugnax. The sequence continues at coordinate 17,992,198 of NW_015094509.1, read as the reverse complement.
CTAGTTTTAAATTACCCAGTGCAGGAAAATCACATGGGTGGTCTGCAGCCGTCGCTAAGACTTTTGTAAGTATCCCTAACAAAAGTAGAGGGAAATGTAAGACGTTTTCTGGGGGCAGGTAGAAAGGAAACTTTCACGGGGTAAAGGATAATTTTATGAGCCTATGTTTCATTTAAAGCTTTGCAATGGCTCTTCACTTCAACCCAGTTCCACTCAGAGCACACTTTGGTCTCTGTTACAAAGCAGCAGCACTACTGGAAGATTCACTCTTTCATGAGGTAAAAGGGTCAAAAGACAAAAAAAGTTTGAGTGTTTTGATACTGAACACCTGAAAGCTAAGCCCTGCTTCAGAAGCAGAGCTCCCTCACTGCTGAGTTACTAGCTGTAGGTCTCCTCATTGCTGTCTCTCTAGACTCATGCATCTCAAATTCAGGTTGCAGAGTGTCCCCGTTTCAATGAGAAGTGACAGTGTACTCCTTACTCATGGTGTCCTGTGGCTTCATGGTTAGGCTCTCTCCTGTGAAGCAAGAGCTGTGGACTCGGGCTCTATCATCCTAGAAGATCCACAAGCCATCTCTCCTGCATAGGCAAGTACCATAACCTCGGGGTTACTGTGTAACTCACCTCCTCCCGCTATCTTTAAATGAAGGTGGCGGTGGCTGCAGGTCTTGGTGTGAGCACACCCAATGAATGAAGCAGTTTCATCTTGTTTGAATCCCAAACAGCATTGGGCAGGAGAATGGCTTCTAAATGCTGAGCTCAGCCAAGGCAGTGGTTCTTGTGAGCAGAAGTATTAAGTATTTAGAAGTATTATGTGCCCATCCAGCCACAGATGCATATATAGATTAGATGCAGCTTTCCTGCATCACTTGGTTTCAAACCATGCATTTAATTGCATTTTTGGAGTCTTTTTCATTGCAAAGGAGGTTTGTCACTAAGTGTGTGACTTGTTGTACCCGTTCGCCTTGTTTTGGTACTAAAACACAAAACTTTACAGGACTTTACAGGACTTCTGAGGCTCAGAGTTCATCCAAGTGAGTAAGAAAAGTTCTGTATTTTGATAAACTAGGGATGAGGCCTTTCAAGAAAGAATCAAGCCTGTTCTTGTCTTAAAGGCAATTGCTCTTTGACTGCTCTGACTGCTCTGCATCCTTCAAAGGAGACCACACTGTGTCAGCAAAAGGACTGAAAAAATTGATTTTTTACCAGACAGTGTAAAGTTGGACTCTCCAAAGTGTTTTAAACAAAGTTGAGACACCACAAAGCTTCAGTTCAGTACGATTTGTTCTTTGTGCTGCTTCCACTAAGGAAAAACGCACAAGGTATTTCCTTTGCTGAACACAAAAATTCTTCTCACTTTTGCTGCAAGACATTTGGGTTTAGTTCAAAGGTTTTACTTTTTAAACCATAAAAATTTCTTGCTAGACGCTGTGTATGTGAGCCTGTGTATACCTTTATAATTTTAAAATAAATATATTAAAATTTTAACCTTTTAAAATTCCTCACAGCAGCATTCTACTTTAATCCCTTTAGCTCCATTCCCAAACCAGGCCAACCAAAAGTCTTTCTTGACCTGATAAGAACCTGAATAAAGTCCTCATTTGCCTAATTTCATTAAAGCTGGGAGAAGGAAGGTTTGGATTTGTCTTTGTTTTTTTTTTCCCCAATAATAAAACCAGAGTTATTTGGTGACTCAGTTCTTCCTTACATTCCCCAAGGTCATATAGAGACAATGTGGCAGCAATCAAACTTTTCAGTCCTGGTCCCATAATCTGACCATTATGTCACTTGGAGGGAAAAGGGGAAAAACTAACAATTCTTGTAACAGAAGAAGAGCCTTGGGGTGTCTGAGGAACCACCAATATCTATTGACTCCATTATGACAAACAATGTAGACAAGAGAGGACTTGTAACATACCTTCTGGTTGCCTAATCTTCTAAGCAAAGGTTTAGCCACTGAAATTAGTGGGAAAAGGGAAAGGGTGAACATCTATATGTGAACCTGACTGTTCACGGCAGAACATTTAGGTAACTCTCTTTAAAATCTCAAGGGAGTTTGAGAATTGAACTAGTAGGAACCAGAAACCATTTTCTCTGACTTGGGAGATTCAGTTCTCCTATTGTAGAAGACTCCAGCTGCAAAGAAGTCCGTGGCTGACCTCCTTATCAATAAATGCTTAAAGCAGTTGCTGCTGCAATTATTCTCTTGCCCCTCCTGCAGTGAATAATCTTCCCAGGCAGTGCTCCAGGTCCGTAGGAGCACGGCACACTGCCACTGTCTGAAGGAATGTCGAGGCCATCAAAGGCTTCCAGGCTGCACTGGGACCACCTGCTTGGCCTCAGCCGGGTGGGCTTCTCTGCACAGGAGCAGGGTATGGCTGAGCAAAGCAATGCCTCTGGGGTCCTGCCAGCGATGGCCAGTGGGCTGGATCTCCATCGTCTTCTCCAAAGCCAGAACGGGCTCAGCTGTGAGAGGAACACAGTCCGAGCTGGGAGACATTGCTTGCTGTGTTTGTACGAGGCAGCAGCTTCTGCTGGGGCTGGAACGACACCCTCCTTTTTTTCCTCTCTCCACTTAGAGCACTGATCTCAATCCATGAATCAGGAAAAGGACATACTACTGAAAAGCAAAGAGGCTGTGTATGTAACCCATGAACACTGAATTCCAGAAATTCCCTCGGCTCAAATCCTAGCTCCAGTGGTAATGACAAAAAACTAGCACAGCCAAAACCAGAGCCTGAGGACCAGGAAACGAGCTGATCAGATCTGCAGTGGCTGTTGTCCCCCGTTGTTCCCCTCAGGCAGCTATTAATCCCCGTTAGGCTGAAACTCCCAGGGACAGGGCCTGATTAACATTTTTCCAGAATATACAGGTATCTCCTAGGTGGAATATAATAATGTAATGCTGTTCATTCTCACAGAACATACTGAACACTATCTCGTTGAGGATACTGCACACTAAGTTATTTACTCAACTTTATTGGTTATATTTGAGAAATGCTGTACCTTTTTTTTAATCTGATGCATAGCAATGTTTTCATATTTTTGCGTGCGCTGTAGTTAGCAATGATTAACAGCATACATGTCTCAGCAGTTTCTTTTTTCTTCCTTACATTTTAGTTCAAATGCAATGGAAATTCAATACCCTGATCCGTATTCTCCCTTCTACCCATGTAATTTCTCAGAACTGTCAGATCTCATTCGCAAGCCTTCCTTCTTCTGTCATCAGAAAATTATGTCAATATTCCACAGCACCTGATGCATCCTGTCCACACTTTATCTAAAGATCAGAGAAAATGCATGTAAAGTACTAACCAAAGTGTGAACAATTACAACTGTGGTGCCTGGAAACAATGCAGTTTGCAAAACATGTTGTCTTTATTATAACTTACATGAATAGCCTCAAAGTGAAAAGGCTGGGTGTGTACAATGATCTCACACAACAGTTATTACATCTAAAATATAAATATTGACGGAGCTCTGGAAATGTGTTGTTTCCCAAGAGTATTGGAAAGAGTACAAGCATTAAAAAGTCTGAATCCAAGACCACACGTAGGGTTTTCCTGTAAGGTATCTATTACAGAGAACACTGGGAAAGCTGAGAACTTGTATCTGAGCTGATATCTGCGCTGAATTAAGAAAAAACCAAATAAACAAACCAAACCAACAAAAAACCATGAACCAAACCGACAAAAAGGAAAAAAACACCCTCTTAAAATGCAGTGGAATGCATCCTTTGTATTTATTTGTCTCTCCAGTTCCATGGAATGCAGCTCAGTTGATTCAGAATTAAGAGAGTCATCAACTGGGAAGATTGAAGGTCCATTAAGTTTCTTTACTGGAAAACCCTGTCATCAGTCAAAACTCCTCAGAAAAGGAGAAGGCTGTTGTGATTCCACTGTGAATTCCACTGTTTCATGAATTTAAATCTCCAAAGTTACTGATGAAATTTAACCTTGGGATACCTTGTTCAATACTTTTTTTGTAGATAACGAATGTCTGAAGAGAAACATTTTATATGGTGCAGTCTTAATATCTTTAATACCAAATTCACTGTGGTGTGATAGAACTGTGGTGAATGTAGGAAAATATGGGGTCACAGTTGCCCGTCCACTTCTTAGTTGTGGCCATTGGCGGGAACTTGCAATGGCTACAGCAATACTGCCAGCCATTCTTGGAAGAAACACCGCCACAGAGGGCAATTAATACTGCTTGTTTATTTTCTGGCAGCCTGCAATACGTACTGGGCCACTGAGGGAGAGCCAGAGGCTGCTTTAATCTTCAAGAATTAGCAATAACATGCCGTGGCAGAATTTTAGAGATCGGACTGAATCCATTTTAGCTTTATTGCGCTCACAAAACATTGAGACCACATGGCCACTAGTATTTTCCAGTACACTCATAAATGCCACTCAGATTCTGGTGTTGAACATCTGATTTTATCTTATTTTATTTTATTTTATTTTATTTTATTTTATTTCATTTCGTTTCATTTAGTTTCATTTCTTTTTTCATTTCATTATTTTATGTTTTATTGTTTCCCTCCCTGATTTACTTCCCCTCTCCTCAAGCCTGCCCCCTGAATTTCCTGTGACTGAAGAACACATTTCCTTCCATCTCCTGTCTCTGACTGTTTGGTAGAAACAGCCTCAAAATCTCGAGAAACAGACCGATGGACTGTTCTTGGTGTTTCTCCCAGGAATGAAGGTTTGGTTGCCAGTGGCTTTAGTTTCATTGGAAGAGGCAGATGCTATCCTACAGCCAAGTGGGAAGATTAAATGATTTGGGGACAGTGAGTTCACCCAGGAGAGGAGGGGTGGAGAAGACAGTGTTTTGGCACAGCAATACGCTTTTGTGTTGGGAGAGCAAGTGCCTGGACTGGACTGTGCTGGGAGGTTACAGACTAACCGAGAAATGACTAAAACAAATGGTCTTTGAAACATGATTTGGAGCAGAGCCTACAGCACGTCTGCAGTGCACATGAGATAAATCCTAGAAATGGTTGGAAGGGATGTCTGACTGCAACAAAAGACTGAGTCTTACTTTAAAGTGCTCAGAAAGGATGAAAAGGCCCACTAGAAAAATTGCATGCTAAGAATGACAGATGCTAAATGACTGCTGGGAAATTTAGTACCTGATACTGCCTGTGGGATGGGCAGAGGAGGTGCCTTGCTTAGATAAAAGCACTGTGGTGTATTTAAGAGCCTCAACCATCCTTGAACTCTCTTCCTGATTCCCCAGAAGGGATTGGTGGAGCCAGGGAAAAGATTGTTGTTCCAGATGTGCATCTGGGTTTCTCTCAGACTCTCAAGGCCTCCCCTGAACAAAGAGTCTATTAGAAGATGCTCCCCTGCCATTGCAAAGCTGCTGAGAGGATTTAAGCACATTAATTTTACAGTTATAAGAGTCCATAGGTGTATTCCCCCGGTATTGCTCTGTGCTTCCTCCCCTGGTTGGCATGAATACCTCTCCCGCTTTCTTAGAATAGTCATAGAATCATAGAATAATTTGGGTTGGAAGACACCTTTAAAGGCCATCTAGTCCACCCCCTCTGCAATGAGCAGGGACATCTTCAACTAGATCAGGTTGCTCAGATCCCCGTCCAATCTGGCCTTGAATGTTTCCAGGAATGCAGCATCTACCACCTCTCCAGGCAAGCCTCATTGTAAAAAGTTTCATCCTTATATCTAATCTAATTCTACCCTCTTTTAGTTTAAAACCATTAGCCCTTGTCCTATCACAACAGGCCCTGCTAAAAAATCTGTCTCCATCTTTCTTACAAGTTCCCGTTAAGTACTGAAAAGCAGCAATAAGGTCTTCCTGGGTCCTTCTCTTCTCCAGGATCTCCCTGATCATCTTCATGGCCCTCCTCTGGACCTGCTCAAATAGGTCCATGTCTTTCCTGTGCTGAGGGCTCCAGACCTGGACTCAGTACTCCAGGTGGGGTCTCACCAGAGCGGAGTAGAGGAGCAGAATCACCTCCCTCGACCTGCTGACCACGCTGCTTTTGATGTAGCCCAGGACACGGCTGACTTTCTGGGCTGCAAGCAGTTGTTGCTGGGTCATGTTGAGTTTCTCACCCACCAGCACCCCCGGATCCTTCTCCTCAGGGCTGCTCTCAAGCCATTCTTCACCCACCCTGTATTTGTACTTGGCATTGGCTTGACCCAGGCACAGGACCCTGCACTTGGCCTCGTTGAACCTTCATGAGGTTCTTGTAGAGAACCCCAAACTCAGCCCTGTGCTTTAAGCTCCTTGAAAATCTGAGCTTTGCTACTTCCCCCGTATCTAATCAAGCATTTCAAATCTGTGCTGTGCCTACTTGTTGTTTCTTATACCTGACACGCAAGAACTGTCAAGGAGATGGGAAGAGAAGCTCTACCAGGAAAGATTTTTCTTCTCTGTTTTCTGAAAAAAGCCTCTGGCCAGTATTAGGAGAAAGTAATTTTCTGTGTGTAAGCCTTCTTCCTGGTGTTACTGGCAAAAACAAGGGACAGGTTTAAATAGTTTCTGGGCGGATCTCCTTTTGAAACCAACATCCCCAGCTCAAGCTCTCTTGCAGACTGTGTGACCTCCTGATATGCCCCTAAATACAGCACAACTTTGCTGCTAAGTGCCATAATTTATAGGAGACAGGTAGAACTGTATTAGGAAGAAAAGGCACACAGGCAGGAGAAAACAGCAATATGTCTATATGAATGATAAATAAAAAGCTCTCTCCTGGTAACTCTGCCAAGGGTTCGTTAAGTTGGTTTCCTGTCTGCTGGTGTAAACATCCGATAGCAAATGTCCTCTAACCACATGACTTCATCCATCCACCTCTGCTAACCCTCTCTCCCAGTGTGGTGGCAGTGGGTATAATAGGCCTAAAGTCTTCAGGTGTACTTTGAAAGCCTCTCCCTAAACCTTTCGGAAATGTTGCGTGGTTCTCTCCTGAGGCTTTCATACCTACTGCAGTTCTGACTTCAGCTTCCCAGTTGATGGGGAGCAGAAGTGGACAGAGTTTGTTCAGGACTGAAGCTGTTCCCTAGAAAGGACCCTGAGAAGCCAGTGGAGACCTTCTGCTGTCTCCAAATAAAATCAACTGTAGTTGACAAAGGTTTATCTAACCTCTGCTTACACAACCCTACTGACAGTGAGGCCATAGCTTCTCCACATAATCTCTTCCAAGCAGAAAGTATTTGTCCGGAGTGCAGCCTACATCTCTCTTGCTGTCATTTTACTTGATTTCCTCCTCTTCTGTGCTCAACATGGGTAGGGAACAGCTAATTTTGCTGTTACTTTTCACTTTTTTAGGAGACTTGGCCCCTTCTCCAGAGTATGTCATCCCTGTTCTTTCAGTTCTTTCTTTGCATAATGCTGCATTCCTCTCTCATTTGTCCATTTGGTTTTTGGTTTGTGTAGATAAATAGCTATAAAAATGCTCAAAATGACCCTTGAGGGATTCTGAAGAAAAATCTTGTAATCGCTGTAGTCATCATCTCCTTTACCCATACTAATAAGGCAGGATGAGGTATGGGTAAAAAAACAAGCCTAAGGCACAGATAATACAAAACATGTGTAAAGGAGATGGCAAGCCTCTGGTTTGTAGCTGTGGAGTTGTTTTAGATATACAGCTATTTCAGTAAACAGATTTTCACAGAGAAGAGCAGCAACTCTGAAACTGAGTGAGAGCACCTGAGTCTAGCACAACTGGCATGCAGCCTCCACCATGAGCTCTCTGGCACCTCACCACGCTCAAGAGTGAGGGAAAAGTGGGGCTGAGTGCACCCAAAGGTAACTATGAGTAAATGCCATTTCCCATCCTTCATTCATTTTAGCCCAGAGCTTACGTTTGTGTGCAGTGGTGGACAGCTCTGTGGCATCTACCCTTCAGCCCCTCTCAGGGGTAGCTCTGTGTCTTTTAGAGCAACAGACCCAAAACTTCATTGGCCTGCGACAATATTGACTGAAACTATGTTCTGAAGCAACATCATTTATTGTCCTTATCAGCTTGGGTTTTGGTAGCAGCAGTTGTGCCTGGCTGCACGTAACACTGGAAGTTGGCGAGTCTGTAATATGGCCCACAGCCTCTAGAGCTTCAGGCTGCAGAGCTTGCAGAGCATTTGCTAGGATTTCATGGATTTGGCAAGGTGTATTTCTGGTTAAGACTCTGAAGATGCATGTTGTAAAGAATTAAATGCTTTCCAAGCCTGAATACATAAAATGTGCCATGCTGTATTTAGCATAGCTGCGGAGAGGAAGAAAGAACATTTACCAGCAGACTGGGTGAATCAAAATGCCAGGGTAGTTTTTGACAAACATTATTTAACTTGCATCATTGCTTATATGCATTTTCAATGTAGTATGAGAAATGCGAACTGGTCATATTTCAGTGTAACCCTCTATTAGGGAAATCATGTATAATTTCAACCCAGAGTACATGGGTAACAAGATAGCCCTGTTAGCAAGCTGTGTGTCCGAATGAGTCACAAGCCTCTTACACCATCATACGCATCAGAGGGGATGCAAATCGGTGAAGATTTCCCTTTGGATCTGTGGATTTTCTGCAGGTGCATCTTTCTATTTGCATCAGATCTCTACATGGAATGGAAATTTGAGGTTTGTGACCTTCCCCAAAGTGGGCCTTATCTAATAACTTTGCCAGACAGCTATTCCTCTTGAGTCTTTCGAGAGTGATTAAAGAGGTAAGCTTGCTTAGCCGGTCTGAATCTTCTTGTGTAGACATGTACCAGGCAGATATTTACCCTCCTTTGGTCTATACAGCAATATTTACAGTCATATGCTCTTGTTGCCCTGTTTTCTTTCTGATACAGTTGCTTTGGGAAGGGACACAGCGATATGTTCAAATGATCTTTTGAATACAGTTTTATGTGTGAGTTGACTCTTAAATCCCAGAAAGCTGTTACAAAGAAAGGAAGAAATGGAGGAGAAAAAATATTTACAGTATATTTTTATTCTACCTTTATTCTAACATTTTAAAATTGGTTAGCATAACATACAACGCTGGCAACAGAGAGAGAGAGAGAGATGAGTAACTGGGGAAGCCCGGACTCGTGCTTTCTCCAGGACACTCAAGAGTAGTAAAATCCAGCCTGTGCTCAGATGGATATGTCTGCTCAACTGTGATAGAACTGATAGAAGGTTTTCCTCCCTGAGACCGACTGGAAACCAGAATTAACTCTGCTGCCATTCATCCCATTACAGCGTTATAACCTACCCCAAAATAAAGTACTTTGAAATGTGTTGAATACTCACAAGTCTTGTCCCAGACATTTTTTAGCCTTAGTATGGCCAGACTGAAACTTCCCAGTCCTATTTTGACAAAATGGGTAAGTTGTATCATTCATAATGTGTTAAGGGTGAAGTTCCCCTTTCAGTGCAATAACTTCAGGAGTTAACTACCCCCCATCAGAAATAAAGCTTATTTTACATTACGTTGTCATGACTACACCTATAACTATTAAGAAATACCATTGTGGAGTGGAAGCTATTATATTTTTAGAAAGTCTCCATTAAAAAAATATCCTTTGAGTAACACCTGTTGGGAAGATCCATCTGTAAAATTATGATATACTTTGTCAATGAGGCTATAAAATGATGACTGGAAGACAGACAGATATCATCCAGTGAGAAGTGAAGGAGAAATACTCAAAACACTTAAGAGTGAGAGAGATTTAACCTTCACAAACTGCCAAAGGGAGAGAGAAATTCTCTTTCTTGACATTTTCACACCAGTGCTTTCCTGGAGGATTATGTTATAGTCAGACATAACTTATTGGCAGTAATTAAGTGAAATATAAGGACTTGTGTTATGTAGGAGACAAAGCTACATAACCTAATGGTCTATTCTGGCCTATGAATTGTTTAAATAGAACTAGTTATTTTATGCATTTTTTTTTCCAATTCAACATAGTTCAGCAGTTAGTCAAGATAGAATTTTGTTATTCCTAGTAAGGAAGTGATAGATAAATGTGGGTGATGTTTACTTGAAGATTTCAATGGTCTGCACATTTTGATGTGGTTTCTTTCATGGTTTTGCACATGAAGGACTCCGCAGAATGTGGGACATGACTGAGCTCATGGTCTGAGGTTATATGGTATGATAGCCAGTTCTTACCAAAAAATTGGCGGCTTCTTTGAATAGGCTGCAGGAATCCTTTTCCAGGGAGATCACCACAAGAGGTCTTCTCCTTTGATGTCATGCTTTTAATTGTGAAATTTCAATTGGTCATGAAGACAATAAACATCAAATTATCAACTGGGCAGAGAGTGCACATGGAGGGCACAGAAGGCCAACAGCAGCTCTGGTCTTGTGGTTAGCTCTGTAGCTGCCCTGGGTTCTGTGTACACTGCATGTATTGGGTACGCTGGATACGTTCCATACTGCCCAACAGCTACCAAGGACATGTAGGAAGCTTGCAGTCACTTTGTACCTATTTCTGTTCCTTTATACATGCACAGGAGATTACTCATTTGGAGGGAAAAAAGATTCCAGTGATTTGGGTACAGATGAGATGCCTGTTACAAATTTGCCTTTCAGTGCAATAGATAAGAGAACAGATCAGCATATAGCAGCCAAAAAAGATTATTTTTGGTTTTTTAATATATTTTGAGAACACATTCATCCATAAAACCATGAGAGGGCAGCATTCTCTCTAGCATTTATATTCTCTTTCTGCTGGAAAATTAAGAGAGACTTTCTTTAACATTCACCTCATAAACCACAGAGAAGTGTTATATATAATTCAGAGCTTGGTTCAATATTCTTTGTAATCAATAAGAATGTTTCCCTTGATTTAAATAGGTGTTGGACTGAGGCTTCAGTTGTTCAAAATGACATCAGGAAGAACTGTCTGCATAATTTAAATCAGAAGAAACTGAACATAAACAGTCAGGAAATAATTTTGGTGGTGGTTAACCATTGGAACAAAATAGCAAGAATACTGGTGTATTCTTCACTTCTTGATGTCTTTGAATGCAGACTAGATGTCTCTCTGGAAAAAGTGGACAAAGGCTGCTGGGTTCAATACTGAGGTAGTAGATTGGTGTTCTGTGAACTGCATGGCATAAAAGAGAAGTTGATGCTCTATATATGCAGAACAAGATAAACCACACTTTTTATGCTGTTAGTAATTAATCAGTGGAACAATACCTTAAGTTTTAGGGAGTGATTTTACAGACAAAACAAGTTGGATTTCCACACCATCTTCTCTAAGTCAGCTCAGACTTTCAGTGCAAAATTTTAAGCTCTCGTGATCCTTTGAGCAACATGCAATACATTACTGTAGCAATAAAAGACTGGGGTTTTTAGAATAATTAATTGTGCATTTTTTGCAAAATTAGAATAGTTTAAGATGGAGAGGGGTTTCAAAAAGAGGAAGCAGAATTGTTTACCTCCAAATAATTGCTTCAGAAATAACATAGGTCACAAGAAAGTACAGATTTTTAGCCAGATGAATATTTAGACATCTCATAATGTGGTTCCAGTGTAGAGTGGCAAGTGCTAATTAGCATTCTTACTTGCAGCTTCAGCAGAGAGGAGTATTTAATGAACATGGAAACCAAGCTATTCTTCCTATACTGCTTGACATGGTGACCCAACTCCGACCTCGGTGGGTTTGTGATGAAATAGTATTTTCTTATTTGTTTACTTCATCTCCTGCTGGTGAGGGAAATTCCTGTATGTCTCTTATTCACTGTATTTCAGTTATTTCAACACCCCTAAAATGATGCACAAAGTTTTTGCTGTGAATACCCTTAGGAGGTACCACAAGCTGTGGTTTCATAGAGAAGTCATTGGGACAAATGCAATGGTGGGCAAACGTACACGATTCAGAACACGTGACATGCCCCAGGCAAACACCCATCATGTGAGAAAGCAAAGGATCTCCAGAAGGGTCGACAATAAAAGAAACAAAAATGTTATTGGCTGAGAAACCAATCTACCTTTACATTTCACTTGCATATTCTTTCATTGATATGCACGGCTTTAAAAGATTTCCCAGTGTTTCAGGATGAAAGAAGTTGTGCCTATCTGTGATTTTTTATTAGGACCATCATAAAGTAAGATGTTAATTTTCTAGTTATGTTTTGAAGACTAGCAAAGGGTGTTAGCATTTGTTAACTTGAAATATTTTCACATTGTTTCCATAACAAAGAAAAATGTGAGGTATTATTTAATTTCCCGTAACTTGCAGTATAAAAATGAATTCAATAACAAGTGAGCTTTGCCAAGCCGGCTGTATATTTTTTTGGAGAAATAATGTAGCTGCTTCAGACTAGTCCACATTTTACATGGTGTTTGAATTAGCACTTTTTAAATGGTTTTTTCTCTGCTGTTCAACTTAATATGGAAGCTCCAGTTCAGGAAGGTGCTTCATAGTGTGGGTAACCCAGTTCAAAGTAGTGGGCTACTGACACACTTAAGAGCTGGACATGTGCTTATATGCCTCAGGAACAAATGCTTGGCATATAATGAAACTAGTTTGTGTGGGGAGGACCTAAGAGTCTCACCTAAGCTTTGATTTGATGTCCAAGATAATGTCTGCCGCTCTTAATTGGTGTGTGGGATGCTGCTGTCTCATGCTTGGCCTTACCTTGATCTTATTTATTCTGGTAACATCAAGTGTCCTCAGCCCCATTTTAAGTAGTGTTAAACAGGGAAGGATAAAATGCAAATAGTCAAGACCCAAACGAAATATCACAGCACACAAGGAAAATGATTGTAGCAGTAGCAGCAAGCAACATAATAGCTTTATGCCTCTTCCTTTCTGGATGGAAGATGAGGTGAGGTTGGGGAGGGAGGGGTGAGATAAGTCAAAGGCAGCAGAGCTGCTGGAAGATGTCAAGATAGAGGTAAGGAGCGGAAAAAACGCAGCTCTTCACTGTGGGGCAATGGAAATCCACTCAGAAGTGCTCAGAGGTCCTTGATCTGGGTTCTGCTCCAAACAGACGGTTTCACTCTCCCCTTCTCATTAAATCCAGCCTCTATGGCTGCGTGGCAGGGAGAGGGGAGGTGGAGAGATAACCATCGATGTCTGGCTTTTGCTGCTGCCAGAGTGGCTGATGAGTCTCCTTCCCCATCCCTTCTCGTCTGCCTGTCTGGCTTTAGTTTGCTTTTCTCTTTTTTATGCACAGTGCTGTTGTGGAAGGCCGTGGATTTTGACTCATTTTAACAGTCAGCTGATGTATTCAACAGGGAGCTTATTTTGCTAAATAAGCTACAAAGCAAAACACCACGCAGCATATTGCAGTGAAATAGAATACAGACTCAAATTGACACAGTAGTTTTGAATAAATCTTTCCATTGTCACCGTCAGCGCACTAAATGCCAAGGCCTGTCAGCACCACTTCTTAGTTACCTACCCAAGGTAATTATATAGCTCTTCTCACTGCAGAATCCAACTGCATCCCAATTTGAGGTATTAATCTGTTAGCAATCCCAGTTTATGGCTTTTTACCCAAACAGAATAAAAAACCCAGGCAAAAATAAATGACAGGCTCCATCTTGCAAGACAGTCGGATCCCACCTCTGCTTGCAGAGCCAAAATAACTTGGAGATCACAGTAGATGTCTCGCTGGGAGTGCGTGGGCGAGGCGGTGCCACAGCAGAGAACTGAAGCCGGCTCTTTCAAGAGGCTCACACTGGGCGACCCATCCTTTTGTGGAGAAAAGGCCTCAGGGAAGTCGTGTGCAATTTCTGCCTTCTCCTTTTACGTCCATACTCCCAGGCAGCCCCGGTCCCCACGGGCACGAGGCCGAACATTCTATTTACCAAACATTTGCAAACAGCCCAATGCCACCCACATGCGAGGTTTATAAATAGTAAATTTGCTGCGTTTAGTTATGGAACTGTGACGCTTTTCATCCCTCTACAACTTCAAACTCGGCGTGTGAGCGGGAACAGCAGCTGCTTTGTCCTCGGAGCTGCTCGCGTCTCTACAGAAGAGCGGCATCCAATGCAGGCTGCTGCTGAAACTTTACATCTGTCCTTCTGGGTGGCTACCCAACTGTATTTCCACTCTGAACATGTAAAATCACTTTATAGGCAGAATGCAAGGAAAGACAAACCCCCAGTTTATGAGAAACATGAGGCGGAGAGAGCAGAAAAGGGGATGTCATTGATTGCAGCCTTCTGCTATTGCAGGCCAGACATCACATGGTCCCTTTCAGAAAATTAATGGTTTAGTAAAAAAAAAAAAAAGTGTTCTGATACCAGTCTGGCCCCAAACCATGTCCTATGTACCTCATCAACTCCAGCTGGCATCTCTGGGTTGTACGTCAGATTGCAAGTAGGTCTTGAAACTAGAAGAAAAAGAAAGGCCTTTTGTGGTATTTTGTACAGAATAGGGTTAAATGATTTAAGTATTTAGATATTATATTGGGGGGGAAGTCAATTTTTTATTTTCTCAATTTTCTTCTGTTTTTCACAGGTGACCCCTTTCTGTTCTCCTCTTTCGCTAAAGGGCCAAAATCTGTCCTGGCAATTTTATCTGTAAAAAACTATTTTGTTCAAGATTCTCCTATTGTGAAGAAATCCCATTGTATTTAACAAGAAGCATTCAGGCAGGTCCTATGAAAAAGTATTATTCTCCTGCAAAATCTGCCCTTAAAACCTTTTAGAATTCATTTGTGATAGTCTTAGTCTGTAGGGTTTTTTTTTTCCCAAACTACAATATGGCAAGAATATAATTTTGTATTAAATTCTAACAGCTCAAAAAGTGTATGAAAAGATAATAATTTTCTATTAAATGCTAAAGGACTTTCCTCCATGAGGATACAAGCAAGCCCTACAGGAACGGGTAGTTATGCTGCAGAAGGATTTTTCAGGCTTAGCGAGCTTGGGGGAGGGTTTTTGAGTGCATTAGTATTCACTCCACATTCTTGCCTGCTGTTCCACATGCACTGTTTTGTGCCTTCATAAACTGCTCTGGATGCAGATCAAAATTATTTAAAAGAATTCACAGGGAAAAAAAAAAAACAGAGCAGCAGTTTCTATGTATTACCACATTGACTTCATTTTCATTGACATTTACTGTTAGCCTTTTATAGTAATATGAAAAAAGATGGCAGAAGCAGAGAAGGGAAAGGCTTTCTTCGATAAGAAAGGTTTTTTACATTTTAGAAAGAAGTTCTCACAACAAATCAGAGCGTTGCTAGCTTTCCTTGTGCAGTCAGCATCAACAATTTAAAGCATCAGCACTGAATTCTTCAACTGAAAGGGCACTTTACAATTATTATTAATCTTTCTTGTTTGCTGTATCTGCTTTTACATAGGAAAAAGTGTGTTCATCTCTTCTGTGCTAATCCTTTTTAATAGGGTGAAGATTCACTTCCTCTCTTTTTATTTTTCGCTTCCCCAAACTCTGGAGTCCTACTCCAGTCCAACGGCAGACCCAGCCAAGGAGCCGCGCTTCAAATCGTTTCTGCAGGAACACCTATTGCAAAATTTCATCAGTGATCAAGTGGGCAGGATCACCTGCAGTACATGGCTTTACCAATCAAGTTCTGCTTTGCTCCTGCTAAAAAGATAACCACTTCTTACTACAAGCTTTGGGGAGGAGCCTTTAGTTTGTTGGTCACTGAGACAAGCCTGGTTCATGGCCCACCACCACTGACTGTGAGCTCCTTCCTTAATATTTGTCTTGGGAGTGATACTCTCGAATCTTGATTCATAAGGAACGTGGTAATATGCAAACCCATCTCACCGTACACAGTTGTGTTGCCTACTCAGATACCAGACAGAAGAATTCTAGCATCTCTACAAATATGAAAGTGTATGGAGACCTCTATGCAAAACAAAACAAACAAGCAAAAAAGAGCAGAGGCTAGAAAGTTGAGGGAAAGCATTGAAAACAAAATTCCACAAACACTGGGAGCAGACAAGCTTAGAAGAAAGCTGAGGGGGAACCTTAGGGTTTTTTAGAAGGGTTAATAAAGGTAGATTCAGGGAAGAGGTACATCTTGCTCACATACACAGAGAAATCAAACAGCCAATGTTTAAAATTCACATTGCATGAAGTACAGCAAACCAACGATGCTAACTGAGGCACAGTACGGTAGATACAAAATCTTTAAATCAACAGCATTCCCTTGTGAACAATAGTCACTTGTCTCTGAGCAATCTCTTTAAAAGCCCTGGTCCCTGCTGGGTGAAGCGCTGGAATTTGTGTTGTTGCTCTCAGGGTGCCACCCTGCTGTGCATATGGTGATGGAGAATAAATATGTATGAAGTCGACAGCTAGTTTGGCTTCCACCAAAGCTTAATTTAGCTCACTTGTCAGCGCTGAATAAGAGAAATTAATAACAATAATTAATAGTTCTTTTAACACAGTGAGTAAAGAGTGGCATGTGATAAAAATGCTAACTCTGGGGAAACTTCAGAGCTAGGAGACAAGGACTGTGTAATGCACTCCACGTCGCTGAGGAGGTAAAACATACTTTGCAGGCACCAATGGACTAAACAAAAGAAAATGTCTGGTCAGAGGGAACAAAGGAATGTGCTGGAGCATCCAGGGAGGATGTAGCACAGTCCACGACGGCTGGAATGCATCTCCTGAGGAGGCTGAAATTCCTTCCACGTTCTCCCCCCTCCTTTTTTTGGTTTTCAACCTTCTTTGCCAAAAAAAGGACAAAAGCTTTATTATGCCTGAAGTTTGGCAAAAGCAAAAGTACCTAAAAGGTGCTTCAGAGCATTTAGTACATGAGCGTGTGCTATTTCTGCAGGGATGTGGCAAGCTTTCTGAGTGACTTTTGCCATCATCCACAAATTGCATATTCCCTCTGTGTTACTTCATGAAGGTCCCTCCTTTTTTTTCTTGGCTTGGACCACTGCATTTCTTTTGAAGCCAGAAGCTGAAGAGCTGACATTGTACAAGGAATTTCAAATTAATTCTGATAGCTGTTTTGGGGAGGAAATATTGGGTGTTCATTATTGATTTTTTTTATTTTATTGTGATTGTTTCTGTGTATAATCACAAGCAGAGCTTTTTATGGGTGGTACTGCACAAAGTCCGGGGAAGGCAGCATATTTTCTTAAGAAACTTTAAAATGTTTTTTAAAGTCCAGCAAGCAGAGGGCAGAGAAGTGCATTCCATTTTTATAATTTTTTCATACTAGCCTGGCCTGCCCCTCAGACACTCATCTCACATGGGCAGTGGGTTGCTCCCAGAGAGGGTGGAAGGACTAGAAATTATAGTCTTCAAACTTCATTCAAGAAGGGTGACCTATGAACAGAGGACAATACTGAAGAAGCCCTAGATGGTTGTGGGGAAATGGGCAAGCTGAGGCTGGCCTAAGTGGCCTGGTGAATGGAACAGGCCACATGAAAAGAAACATGAAGATAATCAGGAAGGGAAAGGACCATGTATCTCTCAAGGGTGTGGACAAGATGTTTTAACTCAGTTCAATAGGAAAAGGAGAGGCTGTTGGAGAAGTTCAAAGGAGGACAGTGGTGATATGCCAGAGGGCAAAGTCAGAAACTTTTTATACATAAGGGCAAAAGCAATGCTTTATGTGTCTGAAATTAATTTGTAATGCTATCTACATACCTAAAGGGACTGACATACAGATTGCTTGATATTTGCAGCTGCTATGATACCCAGTATTCTTACTTTGGTTGATTCCCTTAAAAGGCAACACTCCCTCGCAGTGCTTTTTCTGTCTAACCTCGGTAAAGTCTACACTTGAGGTTCTGGTCTCTTACCTCACCTGTGTTTGAGATTCTTCAGCATTCAAAGTCCCTGCTGTGCTGTGGAGGTTTACTGCCACAAGAAGCAGCCAAGGTCCTGTACCAAGGATCAGTCAGCTGTTTCTCCTGGACCTTAACTGCCTTTAACTGCTTTCCTGGTTGGATGTGGAGAGCCAAGCAATCCACAGGTGGTGAAACCATTTGGATGTAAATGATACAGGCTGTCTATCAAGCTGCACAAGCCAATAGCCAGTTCACAGTTGAGTGAACCCAGTGTTTGAGAAATTTAAATTCAGAGCACATAGCAAAAAAACCTCAGATGTCCATGCAAAATTCATTGAAGGCCGAGCACAGCATCGTTGCTGGCCTGACATCCTTGTGTATGTGGAAAACCAGAAGGAGGGAAAATTGGTGCTATGTTAATACCACCCAAATATACACAATGAAGTCAGACTGAAAGCAATGAAATTACAGCCGCTCCTCATGAGCTAACAGGACCATTTTCCTTAACCAGTGACCTTCAATTACAGAGTAGCAAGCAAATTAGTAGAGACAAAAAAGAAAAACCTGTTAGCCAGAAAATCTTACTGGCTAAAGCTTGTCTTGTTTCAGTTCCAGTTTCCGTAGCTTTCGGTAAAGTATGTGCTGTCTCTTTTGGAGTACTGGTGTTAACTGGAAATGTTGATTCTGGGAACAATAAATTTTTTCTTATCAAATGGTTGGGGTTTACAACTGAGTTTTATCAGAAGACCCTGAAACTTTCTGAGTGTGTGAATATTCTGGATCATTTCAAGAAGCCTCCTGATGCCACAGAGATCAAGTTAGGAACAAATTCAAGGCCAAAAAAGGCTAAGGCAGGAATGACTAGATGAAACAGCCATTCCTCAGTTCACAGCCCTCCAGCGTCCTTTCTGCTCAAGGTTGTTTCCCTGTAGGTCAGAGTGACTGTGAAGCAGGCTGGGGTGCAAATTTACAGTGCTCCAGTTTGGTGGCCCCAATAAAGAGGTAAAGAGCTTACTCACGACTACAGCCATCTGAAAGTTAGGAGTCTGATCCTACCCTGAAAAATTCACAAATCCAGATGAGTGATGTGGTATGAATTCACCTTGAAAGGGGACTGGAGAAGATAATGTTATCTGCAAGCTCAGGGTGTCCACACAGGAAACCAGCACTTCTCAGATTCACAAGCTGACTTAATTCCCTAGGTAGGCAAACCCTGAACAGTAAAGAATACATGGCCTTCTTAATTTTGAAGTTGGAGGAGCTGTTTGTGTTTAATTGCTTATGGCTGGTAACTTTATACATTCTGTTACTCTAATTTTTCAGTTCTTTCATTGCAACCTTCAAATCCTCTAATCCAAATTGAGCTCTGTTTTGACAGGACAAGCTCTGTCTTTCCTTCTCTGGATACATAGTTTGACAAGTGAGGTTTTCC
The DNA here is from genome assembly GCF_001431845.1 of Calidris pugnax. Lineage (NCBI taxonomy): Eukaryota > Metazoa > Chordata > Aves > Charadriiformes > Scolopacidae > Calidris > Calidris pugnax. The sequence goes on along the minus strand of NW_015094509.1, from coordinate 17,973,071 downwards.
TTATGGTATATTAGCACCTCGAACCTGTCTCAGATTTACAAAATGAGCCAAGGTCTCAATCAAAAAAAATGAGGCAAAACCATTTATAAGATAAAACAAGCCATACAGTTAAAACAAAGATAACCACTTAGGTATAAGTTTTCTTTTGACATTACTAGCTAAATACCTTTTCTTTTCCTTCAGTATATGTTGGCATGAACTCTCTTCCCTAGGGTTTCTGAGTTATATGACAGAAAAGGGATGGGGAAATATCACAGAGGGTTTTCATCTACTTCAGCAAAATCTGAAACGTACTTTCCTGCTACCTGCACACCTACACTGTCCAGAGCTTACCAGGTTTCCTTAAGCCTCCATTTTCAAAGTTTTCTCAGATAGTTCAGATCATCAGCTCTTACAATTTAAACAGAGAGATTAAGTTCTAAGGGACTGTGGTAACAGCATGGTAGAATGCCAGATTGCTTCATTTGTGCAGCTACTAACATGTTTGCTTTGAGGCGATCGATCCTTTCCAGATCCCTCTTACCTCTAGTTTGACAGAAATCTGTTAATGACAAAGCTCTGAGTGTTCTCTAAATGCAATGTGTGGTGAACTTTGAGTCCCAAACCTGAAGCCACAGTCTTCCCACTGTTGTTGCTTGGGCTCAAAAAACATCACACTGATATATTGAGGTGACTCAGCTACACAGCATTCACCTGCCAGCACCAACTCACTGGTCTGGACTTGTGAGTTTTTCCAGATAGCAGACAGGCTGAAAGAGCAAAGTCATTTATAGACCTGGTGATTATAATGATGCATGGGAACAAAAATAGATTTATAACAATCATAACATCCAGGACAGCAATACAAATAGTGAGGATAAAAACCAGGGAAAGATAAATACCTGTCTGGAAACATGACTACTACTGAATCAATAAGCTGATGTCCTACCAAAAGCACGTCATTACAGATTGAAGGCAATGTGGTATCAGTAACTTTCAGTCTTCCCAGTGAAAGTGATCCTTTTTCTCCGGTTTTATGTAGTGTTACAAGTTGCAGTGAACCATGTTAACCTGTTAACTAGAGGGCTGTCTCTGCATTACTTTTAATTAATGATTTTTAAAACAAGCTATTCATAGTCCTATAACATGGAACCGACTACTTAATGTCTATATCCACCACTTTAGGTTTGTTAGCAAAAGAAGAAATCCTGATTTATTTTTTTATATTTCTTATTATATCTTGTAAACTATGTTACGGATAATAAATAATTAAAGGAACTTAACTTTTAAAATACAATTTCAGGCTGTTTCCCTTCCCTGTAATGGCATGTAATCACAAACTTGGTTGTTTTAAACATTGCTGAGAACAACTTGGTTGTAGCACGGACAAGTGTTTATTACAGGGTTTACTGCCTTGTCCTATGATTCCATGCTCTGCAAAGCACATCTTAACTAATTCCCAAAGGCAAAGTGGCAACACTGCAAAGCACTTGTGAAAACATTCAAGCTGCAGTTTAAACCTTGTTAAAGCACAGTTCTTCTCTGAAAAGCGATACTAAAAATGGCAGTGTGGGATCCTGTATTTATTGTCCATTTGTGATTTCCAGATCAAACATGCTAAGTACAACTACATCCTTCCTTCCTAACATCCACAGCCAGCTCCACAGGCTCCAATGAGATTAGATAGTTGAAATTTTCATGTTCGTGTATCATTAAGACAATGGTCTCCTTAGCATCTGTCCAAACCTGCTGTCCTCACTGAAACAGATACACCTTGGCCCCCTTCCATTAACTGAATGAGCTCAAGGAGGATCTGTTTTCTTCTCATTAACCTGTGTGAGTTTTTTCACTGCTTATGGGAGTAAAATGTCTTTTCAGGCAAGTCTAATTCTGAACAAAAATATACGCAAAGAAGATGTGTTGAAGAAGATGCCACTTCTTAACCACAGCCACATTTTCAGCTTAAGAATTTGAATGGCTTTTTAATTTGTCTTCTGGTCTGTTTCACGGTATAAAATATTTCAATCTCTAGAAAATTCTGATATGAACAATATTCTCCCTACACATTAACCTGTTTGAACACAGGCTTATGAGCTACATTTATATTTCTCTAAGAACCAGCTGTTGTGTATTTATAGCTGGCACCGGCAATGAGAAGACACAGCCCTATCCAAGACCCATTGAAATTCAGTTACACTGATCAATTCATCACGGAGAGTTTGCTATAGGTTTGGTGCTTTTCTGTCTGCTGTATCTATCTGAGCAGGAAGCAATCAGCCTCAGCCACTTCCCGGGCACCTCTGAGTTGACACTGAAACTTGCTGTTCCCAATCAGGAGAAGAGACACAATGCTATGTCCAGCTCTGAGGGAATAAAGCTAGTTTGACTTAAATAACTTCTGCTGATGGAGTTTATAAAGCATTCTGGTTGACACCTAAAGTTGGTCCCTATATGGAGAATATGATACTCACACAAAGCTACCCTGACATAATCAAAGATGGCCATTTCAAAAACAGTCCTTCCCCCTACCCCACAACAAAAATATAGAAATATAGAGGTAGATCCTGTTTATTGGTACTACCATCCCTTTACCTGCGCAGTACATTCATAAGTATATCTAAGAATAGATGCTAAAGCACTAAAAGGCTCTGAAAAGATTACAGGGACAGTTAGAGCACCCATTCAAGGTGCAACAGTAATCGAGTGGTGACTACTACCCAGCAGATGCCAGCAATACTCCCTCGGGTGGTAAGGTTTCTGTGCTAGTTCTCACATCACCTCTTACAAAGAACTCATCACTAATTCAGGTGTCTAGAATTTTTATGATCCTGATGAGTGTAATCAGCATCTGTTTCAATCTTAGGCTATGCTTGATGGGTGTTCAAACGGTTACAGATGTGTAAGGAGGAATGCGCCTAGGCTGTCCTTCTTTAAGACGATGGTTTCCTGACTTAGCGTAGCTGAATTCTTCTGAAAAAACATGCAGGCTTTTTCCACCTCACTCTTTTGCCAATCCCGCACAGTCTTGTGACTCAAAGGGGCAAAACTGCGCAACCCAGAGCCAACGTGGGCCCCAGATTTCAAATGCTCGAGAGCTGGAATATCCAGAGCTGAGGTTTTGGTCTGGCCTGTGAAAAGGGAGAGAAAACCATCTGTGAAAACTGGAGGCACATCTGGGTTTGGCTTCTACCCCAGGATCCCACAGCCTCCCATAATCACTTTCTGAACATCTGCAGGTTGGGAGAAGAAATCCTTTCTCCGCACCTTTGCTTGGGCAGTCACGCTCAGCTCTGTGCCTGGCACATGCTAGCTGCCTGGGGCTTCCAGGGAGGCCTCTGAGAAATCCAGGGAGGCAAGACCAGCAGGGTTTGATCATTATGGCTATAGAAAAATGCTCTTTTCTAACTAAAAGCACTGACTGGTAGGTGGGGGAAGGAAGAACAGGCCCCTGTGGGGCCTGTACTGTGGACAAGGGCTTGCTGAAAACGCTAAGACTTCCTTTTTTCCGGACACTGGATGTCCCTGGAAAATCACAACCGCACGTGCAAAAGCCCCATATCGTTCCCCCAGGTCTCTCCTCCTCACAAAGCCCTGTGGGGCTGGGGCTGGTCAGCGGTGGCCCAGGCAGCTGGACACCCGTGGTGTTGCACAGGCCTGCCCTGGCAGAAGGCAGGGGCAACGGGGCCATTCCTTGCATTCCTGCCTCAGCAGGAAAGGGAAACCGGCAGGGATCCTCCTTCCCCTCAGCCTCCCCCTGCCTGGCCTTTGCTTCCCAGCCAGCCCCGCTCCTGGAAACCCCTGGGGAGCCGAGCCAAAAGCAGCCCTTTTCCTCACAGGGAAATGGCGGCCCCGGGTGTGCTGGAGAGCCCTGTGAGCAGGCGGCCGTGCTGCCCTGGGGCTGGGGCTAGAATTTTTAAACCATGTCTCCAGTGAGCTTGGGGCGCTGAGAGAGCTGCTGTCACCCCCGGGGCACACGTGTCCTGGCCAGTTCTTGGACTAGATGACCTTTAAAGGTCCCTTCCGACTCAAACTATTCTATGATTCTATAAGCCAGCTGCTGAGGGAAGAGGGGGGGGGGACAGACAGACAGCCAGACAGAGCCCAATTAAACCCTCCCCTGGCCAGCCCCTGACACTCCCTCCTGCATTTTCCAGTCTGTGGTTACAGCACTCAAAGGGTTCCATTAAGTCATCAAGTTTTACAGGTTCCTTAAAAAAAAAAAAAAGAGGGGGAGAGAGAGAGTGCGAGAGAGAAAAGTTTGGTCATGGTAGGGAATGAGTGATCAAAGCTGAGCCAAAGCTTCCTGTTACACCGGGACTATATATATATCGTGTCTTTAATGTTGGGGGATGTAAGCAGGCTGCTAGGAGACTGGAGCGGGCGCTGACTCTCTGCCTGATTTCCCAGCTCGCTGAGGTTTCTTCCACCGACCACAATGAACAAGTTCCTGTGCTGCACGCTTGTGGTAAGTCCCTTCAGAGAGGTAGATAGGCTTTACGATGCATTACAGCTTCAGAGATCAGGCTGTAAAGACAGACGGCTTTTCTTAGGGGTTTTTTGTTTTGTTTTGTTTTGTTTTTTCCCTTGTGTTTTTTTTTTTTTTGTTTTGGGCATTTTTTTTTGCCTTCTCTCCGTTTTCTTGGTAAACCCTTTTCATTTCATCATGCCGAGCTTTCCTGGTGAGGTTTGGAGTGCGATGGACACATCCAGCTCCAGGGAGGCAGCAGGGATTTTGATTCCATTCTTAAGGTAGTGACATGATTTGCTTTTCTTTTGCCTTTTTCCCTATCTCTCTCCTTCTATAAGGTTTCATTATAACGTGCTGACACAAAGCACTGTGTCTAGGAATGGATTTAGAAACTGTAGGCTGGGATGTTTGTTTTTGATTTACAAAAGCTCCATCTCTGCCTGCCTCTGTAATCTCTGCTGCACTGGCACTGGTCAGTATCTCAGATACTGGGCTGGCTTTCCTACCCGGGAAAACCACGGTGAACTCCAGCAAAAAGCACAAGCATGTGGTGCTTGTTTTTGCTTGCTTAGAAAATTCAGCTTCAAGTGCGAGAAAGTGATGAATTAGTTGCTCTGTCAGTAGCTATTACAGAAAAAGTTGTTACTAATTTCGGTGTAAGCCCTCACTTTAATAAGTTTTTGTTTACTTGGTGATTTAGCGAGATAGTTCCAGATGAAAATTTAGAGATGTTAGCAGTGCAGTAAATCTTTCAAAGTGTCATTTAGCCATATGGAATTGTGTATGGTGTCAGAGTAATTAAAACCTGTGTACAGACAAATACTGTGTAACATCTATTTGGAGGCTATTAATCTTTTGGAGAAGAAAGCATTCAAAGAAAAACATTAAAAAATAATATCCAGAACAGGCTGTCAGGCATATCTGCACGGTAGCTTCTTCCTGGGTTGTTTTGGTGAGTACAGTGGCATTAATGTTGTGGCAGCGCATTAGCACTGAGATCCATTTATTTTGAAGGCTCTTTATAAATGCAGTGAGATTTCCAGGATCCGATGAGTAATGCGTGTTTATTACTCTCTGCACAACTTTTTGAAAGAGCTTTTTGAGAAACAGACCCAAAGTAATTAATGGTGCAAGGGAAGCAAAAATTGTCACGCTTGTGGTCAGCAAATTGAAACAGGACAATTTTTTCATCTTGTATTTGATGTTGTGCCTTCTTTGTCTATATGAAAGTACAGGAAGTTAATCTGGGAATTTCAGCAATAGCCTGTTACAGGCTTGGCTTCTTATCTGTGTCTGTCATAAAATAATCACATCAGCATTTTGATTTTGATTAAATGTAATGTGCCTGTTTATGTTCTTCCATAAAGTAATAGTGTTTGGTGAAGTTCAGCATAATCCTCTGGCAGATGAGTCCCAGGGCTGAAATATGTCAGTGGCAGGAGTACATACCAGAGAGCTTCATCATTCAACTCTTTCTTTAAATTATTATTTAAAAGCAATTTATTTAAAGTTATTGTGAAGTTTAAGTACTGTCAGATGTGCTAGAACTCAGAAAAGTAGTTTTAGTACCTGTTTTATAAGAACACTTGTAAGAGGCATAGCAGCAGTTCAAAAGTTGTGTGTGTTTGGCTTACATACCTTAAGGCCAGTTCGGAGACACCATAGCTAAAAAAGGTTCTTTGGACATGATGTATTTTCAGCCTTCGCCTTTTTGCTAAGGTTTCAGAAAGGGACCTGCTGTAGTGGTGCACACATGTACATGTTGTTTGCTGGAACACTAAAACTGCTTGCAAACAGACAAGTGTTATGAAATCAGACTGAATTGAAAGAAATTCCCCAGAGCTGGATCTCGTTACTTGTCACGTAACTATCTTGACCCTTAAACTTGACCTTTCTCTATTTTGGATCTCTGGTTGCATGTGACATTCTTTTTCTGGCCTGCCTGTTGGGTTTGCTGTGTGTAGGCAGCAGTGGCTTTGCAGCCCGCGAGGGTAGGAGTTATCTTTCTGTCTGACTTGCTTTCTGTCTGTCTGCATGTGTCTTGGTTAAAAATAAAACACCAAGGTTACCAGAAGGATTTTTAAAAGATATTGACATAATTTAAGTAACACCCACTGTTCAAATCTCACAGAAACTTTAATTTTGTTCCTTCTATATTTAACTTTCATCCTAGTAGATTTACTACTCGGATGGTCTTCCTGGAGAAAAACACCTGTTTGTACATAATACTGGACATACTGTTTCTCTAGCTAGATGGTCAGTTGTTAGTAATTCTGTTTAGTGCAAAGACAGACTGTAGTCATGGTGGTAACATCCCAGGTTTGGATTCTCTCTAAATCCCACTGTCACTCTAGTGAATAACATTCCAAAATATGAGTTATAAGACACATCTTTTGGTGAGTAGCTCATTTGTCTTTTCTTCTTTCCACAAGCTTCCAGGCAAATGAAGCTCACATAAACAAAAACTTTCAATTTAACATTTCTTTTATAAGATGCAAAACTCCTCTTCAGTTGAATGTAATTTTCCTACCACTGAAAATGAAATAATATGGTAGATCCTTAAATTGCTTTGTGAGACCTAAGTTGCTTTGTGAGTGGCAACTAACTGCGTCACAAAGTCTCTAAAACATTTGAATTGTTGACGTATTGCTCTGCTGGTAGAGAAATGGAGACAGCGGTTGGTATCCTCAGTTATGAATACAGGTTGCTCTAAACAGTCACTAGTTATATTTGTGATATAAAAGAGCAGCCTGCACTTCACAAAGACCATACAGAAGTAGGTCTTGTTATGTCCAAGGTGAGCAGGTTGCATTGAAGCTGTTGGTGGAGTGGCGGAACAGCTTCATAAGAGAAGCTCAAAACAGCAAAAAAGGCTCTGATTTAGCTTTTGTCGTGCACCTGATGGTCAGCTGTGGTCTGCCCAAAGGTGCTTCCTCTTGGCTGTGCTCTCAGAGAGCCTGCAGCGACTCACGGGTTAGGCCATTCTGCTCGGCTGTCAGCCCAAAGAGGTTAAATTTGGTGATTGCATGGGGCCCCCTCAACAGCAAGGTGAGGACAATGAGATTTGAGCATCTCCCAGGAGGATAGGAGCCATTTCTCTCTAGACGACAAATATTTTATGATGGCTATTTGAAATAGACAACCGTGGATCTGATTGAGCATCACACTGTCATGTATTGAATCTAGAGATAGTGTTTTGATTTGACAAGCTATTGATTAGGAGGACCTCTTCAATATGATCGGTGCTATATTTTGTCACTGAGATTTCTTTGAAGACTGTGCATGATTTCAATGAGGTATTCTGCCTAAGGGCTGAGGGCAAGTGAAGGCCTCCTGCCTTAGCTTTCTCCAAATACTTTGTGTAGAAATCAAAGTAGGAGAGTTGTGAGGTTTTACTTTGAACCCAATGCAAACACTAGGAGCGATCTGACAGATGCCTTGAATGATTATTTATCACGCAGGAAAATATGCTTCAGAATAGTTGTGGAATGCAAAACAGAAACAGATTTATCTTTCTCAGCAAATTAAACATTCTCCTTTGGTCTACAACCCAAAACCGCAAACCCAAGCTATATAATAATATTTTCATATGCTGAAAAGCCACTTTCATTTCTCGCACAAAGCAGTGATTTAAGGGGATGATGCTTGAAGGATTTTTGCTTTATATGCTTTGTCTTCCAGTTCATTTTAATTCAACAAGAAAAAGCAAGTGGCTCTTTGCCTTACATTTAAAGATGAAAGAAAAGGGTGTGTACTTTTTTCATGCCCAAGATCTGAAATGAAATTTTACTATCACATTATTTCTCTTTCAAAAGCATCTTCTAAGGAGGGCTCAAATAAATGGACTGCACAGGCCTTTTATGTTAGCATTGACAATTTTGTGTATGCTGACATAAAGATGGTACAGAAAAATACAGCTTTAGGCCTGATGTGTTGAGTGACACAATCAAAGAATTACTTTTTAACCTAGGGTAACTTATTTTTTAATAATTTCTCAGTATTTACTTGCATGACAGTAACTTACGCTAGAGTTATATTTCAGTACTTACAGTTTATCCCAACTTCTGTCATGGATATGGCCATCCTGAGAGGTACTCAGGATTTAGCCCAAGGAGATGGACAGGGACTGAGTTTTTCAGTCCTTTCAGAACTGAGCCCATGACACTAGATGTAAATTTCATCCAATGAGGTGGTAGATAGATGCAGTTAATGATCGTAGGTTTTGTTTTGGTTTACTAATTATCTTGTGATAGTATTTCATTTCAATACTTATGATAGTATTTCATATTCATAGGGGAAAAAATACCACAACACATTAAAACATTCAGGATTTTTTTTAAAATTAATCTTTGTATTTCAGTACCCCTAGGAAAACCCTTCGCAATTGCGTGCGCTCTGAATCAGAGTAACAGCTAGTTTGTTGAGATGAACAAGATGAACAAGGCTTCCATTGGTATTGGGATATAAAAGATGTGTTTAGGGTTCAAAACTGAAAGAAACTTATTCCAGGAAACCAAATGGCTTTCAGAAATGTGTTGGGAGCTATATTTAAACTACTTGAGTTTCTTGCACCTGCTTCTCAGTAAAAGGCTGCTCCCAAACTTCCTCTGCTGCGAGAATCCCCTTTTCGTTTGACGGCATTATCCTTTAACAGACAAAGTTCTCTCTGTGTGTGTTCATGTCTACCTGTACTGAATATATAGGCACTGCTTTGAATTGCCAAGATACTGAACAAGTGAAGATCCTCTTAAAGGTGAAGCTCTCTGTATCCTTCCAATATTTCTTGATACCTCTTCTGGGCTGAAATAAACTTTCCTAAACAAGGATGAACAGAATTCTGTGCAATCATCTGAATGACAGATCCATAACTTGGCCAAGTGTAGAACTGGGAGACTCCAGCTTTGGTTTTTTTCGGGTTAAAGGGTGAACATGCTTATTCCAGCAAACTGAAGCTATACTTGTTTCTTTCTCCTTTAAAACCAGAATGTGCCACCTTCTCTAGCAAGTGCAAAAAGGCCAGTACCAGCAGGATTAGGGAGAAATCCTGCTTTCTGTGAAGCTTTGAGGAAGACCAATGATCATAAGATTATAGAATTGTCTAGGTTGGAAGGGACTTTTAAGGTCATCTAGTCCAACCTAACTCTGATAAAAACCATCACTAAACCATGTCTCTAAGCACTATGTCTACCCAGTCAGAACTAGATCATGGCATTTTCATGTATTCAAATAGTGCTATTCCTCACAGCAGAGATTAAGGTGTTTAGTAAATTGCCCATCTTTAAATATGGGCATTCAGGTCAATCAGAGGTTTTATGTGACTGAGAATTTGCTAACAAGTTGGTCCTAGCATGGCTTAGGAGGAGAAATGTCAGGAAAGACACAAAATGCATTGAATTAGCATTTTAATGTGATTCAGGAACATGCTTTTGAAGGGCCTTTTCTGATCATCCTTATTTACTGTATTTTAGTCTGCACGTTGGAGCAGACTTGAAGTGCACAAAGTGGATTTACAAAAGTAAACTGGATTGATGAAAGTAAATCCAGAGACAGACTCCAGAGACGCACCAGATGCACTGTAAGCACTAATGCATGCTCAGTCCATGAGAACAGACTGAAGTTAGTCCAAAATAACCCCCCTGAATCACGCATAATGTGGGTGTCAGGTGCTCAGCACCATCTGTTTTGCTCTACAAATCTGCTGTAACAGGTGACCCAACTTGCTAATCTAAGCACAAATTCAGTGGGTGTTAGACCAGTAGAAAGGACAATTTAGAGATGTCCCCCTCTAGCTTATTCTGTGAGCTCGGGGACAAGAAAAGGCTTTTCATGCTGTTCATGTCAAGTTGCTGCAGTAAAACTAGTGAAATTTATACTTAATTACCTTCCATCATTCTTCCTGCATTTTTGCAAAACTTCTGAAAAATAGATTGCTTCTACTTCGGCACTTGACATAGGTTCAAGGATAACTTTTGATTTTCAAGTTTCATATTAATATTCAGAATACTCCTGTGTTTTTAGTCTACATAGAATACAATCTTGCTGCTCTAATCTGTAAGTATTATTAAGTGACCTACAGTAGTCTTATGAAAAAATGTGGTGTTGGAGATCGGATTCTAGAAATGTGGTTAACAACATACTGATGGATGTACTGGATCTAAGAAAAAATGAATGCAGACAAACAGCCCTAAAAAGCCCCATATGCTGTCTATGGCAGGGGTTGAGAACTGGTGCATAGAGGAGATGGAAGAAAAAGGCAGAAAAATAACGATATTTTTCCAAAATACTCCTCCAGACTCAAGCAATTTGTGGTTTGGGATTTCCTGATCTAAAAGTGATGTTTATTTTTAATAGCCCTTTATTAGAATTTTCCTTCATCACTTTGTCCAGTTGCATTTTGAACTCAACTGTTTACAATGTCCTGTGGCAATGAGTTGCATAGCTCCCTGTACTAATAGGATTGTAGTAGTCAAACAGCAGTAGTAATGGCAATCTGGCTCTATGTTAAAAATTATGTATAAAGTGCTCTGGTAAAATACTGGAATATTAATTGCATTTATAGCTTTAGTTTGACTGAAGAGCTTTTTCTCATACTTGTTTACTAAATAAAAGAGTTGGATCCTGCTCAGCCACTGGTAGGTGGACGGATGGATTATAGCAGCTCCATAATGTGTGTTTCTGGGAAGGAAGGGAAGACAGGTGTGATGTGCTTTTCTTTTAAAAACACAAAACCAAAAATCAAATGCAAAGGCTGATCATCCTTTTAGTGATACTTATTTATTGATCCTATTGTTATGGTTATTGGTTATGCTTATTTAGATTAATAGTATTCTGGTTGCCATTAATAGTTCATAGCTATTGGTACTTCTAAAGGCAAAACTTTGCATGGTCTCAAACATATATTGTCCAAGTATGGTTTTGTTCAGTTTTTAAAATCAGTTCTTTTCAAATTGTGTTGAATTATTTCCAATTTTTATTGGCATGCTTCACATAGCTGTAGGTTCTTCAGGAAGCAAGTGCCTCCATTTTTCTTTACAAAACCCCGTGTTCTTGTACTCTGATCACTGGATCTGAATTATTTCTAATCCTGAATCATCTCCTGCAGCAAAACTTCTCACTTGCCTCATACGTGATTTCCAATGTAAATTGCTGAGTCAGGAAAATAGAGAAAATATTCTTGTTTTTACTCCTGCATGTTGCAGAGAGGACTTGGGCAGTCCTGAAATGGTCCACCTAACCATTTGGGACGTGAAAATGTGTGACCAAGGGCAGAGGCATGACCCAGAGGAGCAGATTCTGCTGCAGTGGCAGCTTTGGGTTCGCTGTGGGTTGTGCATTGCAGAAAAGGAAAACTGGCATTTCTGCACAAGGATGTGCTGTCTGTATCTCTCCTTGCTGTCCCTAATCATTTTCACGGTGTCAGATTTTCATCTGTGCTGGGTATTGTCTTGGGTTTCCACGGACGTCTGCATGAAATATGGGTTGATTCTTGTCTTTGTAGCTTCTGTGCCACATGTTACAGTCTGTTCTGCAAAGGGAATGTGTGTGTCCATGCAAGTCTTGGACTCTGGGATGCTATATTATCTGTTACACAATAAAAACTGTAGTAGAAAACCTGACCACATCAAAAATTAATGGGATTACCAGGAATTCCTTATTACTAGAGCAACAGCTGTAGATTTACCAAAGGTGGGTGTATTTTTCATCAATGGAAAGCCATTCACCATTAAAAAATGTGCTCCACCCTCTTGTTAAATAGATGGCATGAAACAGATCCAGTCATTTAAGAAAAATGGAGTGGTGCATTGCACTTCAATGAGTAATAAGGAATTTCTCACAGTGGAAGAGATTGTGCATTGAGACCACATGAAAAAGTGGGATCTCCACCTCTAGAAATCACAGATCGGACAAGTTACAGGGTTTAGTCCAGGGTAACTGGAAGAGGCTTTGAGGAATAGCCATACTATCTGCATTTTGTGCTTCAGCGTGTCTAAGTATAGCTGTATAAAAAGTGGATTCATAGACAGGCTACAGGACAATGCACTAAAGAATATTTTCTGAACCAGTAAGAGTTCCTAATTTAGATACCCAATATTACTTGGTGCAAACTCTGTGACTTGTGTTAATGCAGATGTAAATTAAATTGTCCTTTTCAACCTTAGTAAGACTATCACTTAAAAACTGCCATGCTGTGGCACAAGTGATGCCGTTAGAAAGAATCATAGAATGGTTTGGGTTGGAAGAGACCTTAAAGACCATCTTGTTCCAACCCCCTGCCATGGGCAAGGACACCTCCCACTAGATCAGGTTGCTCAAAGCCCCATCCAGCCTGGCCTTGAACACCTCCAGGGATGGGGCATCCACAGCTTCCCTGGGCAACCTGTTCCAGTGTCTCACCACCCTCACAGGAAAGAATTTCTTCCTAATATCTAATGTAAATCTCCCCCCTTTCAGTTTAAAACCATTACCCGTCTTCCTGTCGCTATACTCCCTCAAGACGAAACCTCTTTAAGAAACATAGAGTCTGAATGAATAAAAAGAGTTAATTCCAGTTACACTTTGGGGACATATGCATTGAAAAAGAGGAAAATATGTTCTTGCAATTGATTTGGCAACTTCGTATTATCTGGCTGGGATTAAAAAAGCAACAAAGACAAGTCAGCTGGATCTACAATTTGAATAGATACATTAAAAAAAAATCTTCAGTCAGAGCCAGTTTACTTCATCTTTATAAAACGTACAGGTTTTAGAAGAGAAGTGGCCCATCAGTAATGCAGCACTGGGACAGATCCGGGTTCTCAGTGGGGAGAGTGACCTGCAGGCAGACCCCCTGGGGCTCAGGGCAGTACGTAGGGGGTAAACCCAAGAGGGGTTTTTTTGATAGGTTCATGGAATCATGGAAACAAATTGTAAGGTACAAGACCAAAATGATGTGACAGGGAGGTTGTTTCTACAGAAGGACAGGACCACCTCAGCTCCTTAGATCGTACCAGCAAAGTGGACTGTTGCAGGAAGCAGAGCAAGGGTAGGGTCATGACATGTGCAGGTACTGAATCAGGTCCTCACGGCAGCCCTAAATCTATGATTTTAGATAGAAAGGGAAAGCATTAGCCTGGCCTCTGCCAGTTCACGCTATTAAGTCCTTAATATTCCCTTCCTAAACTGCAGCATTCTTTACCTCTGCATGAAGATGCATATTCAAACTCAATGTAGCTGCCACGTTTTATCCCCGGAGCTGCTGCATTTCAGTGCAAGATCAAATGAAAGGCATTAAAAAGGAACCTATATTGTTCTAACCATTCATTGCTAGTAAAAAAGAATATTGTAAGGAATCAGCTTTAAAGATATCCGTGGTAGTGGTGCAATACACTGGACAGATTTGTAAGTTCAGGTACCTTTTCTTTTGCATCTGATGTGGTACTTAAAAACACAGTCATGCATAATCCCTGCCTTGCTGTTCATCAAGCATGTTGCCAATGATATTAATAGGCCAGATCCTGTGGTGCCAGGCAGTAATATTAAAAGTGATATTAAAAGGGTAAATGGGAGAAGAACAGGATCTAAAAGTCTGGAAGAACAAGGATGTGCTTATGCTGGGAAGATCCTAAAATTTTCCCATTCTAAGACAGACATGGGAGAGTCCAGAAGCTGGGTAATATTTTAAAAATTTCTAACACAAACATTTTTTTGAAGATAATGATATGATTAGACTCATAAACTCATTAAAGCGTAGGTTTCTTCGTGACTGTGGTGCTCCCCGGAACTAAAGCGAGCGATGGTTTGTTTCCCTGTTGCTAGCTCTTGGACATTTCGGTGAGGTGGACCATCCAGGCCGACTCTCCCCACAAGTATTCCCACTATGACCCAGGGACCTCTCGCCAGCTGCTGTGCGACCAGTGCCCTCCCGGGAGCTACGTGAAGCGGCACTGCACGGCCAGCAGCCCCACGCAGTGTGCCCCGTGCCCGGATGAGTACTACGCCGAGGAGTGGAACAGCAACGAGGAGTGCCAGTACTGCAGCGCCGTCTGCAAGGAGCTGCAGTACGTCAAGCAGGAGTGCACCAGCACGCAGGACCGCCTCTGCCAGTGCGTCGAAGGCAGGTACCTGGAGCTGGAGTTCTGCTTGAAGCACACGGAGTGTCCTCCCGGGTTCGGCGTGGCCCAGCCAGGTACGTACCCCTTGTCAATACACCCAGGCTTCATTTAGAGCTCTGCCGCGTGGCGGCTGCTCGTGTGGCAGTTGCAAGATTAGAAAAGAGGCTCCTCCAGATGAAATTACAGGACAGTAAATTGTAAAGCCAATTGAACCTGTTCCTAGCCTGCATCATTTGGACTGTAGCCAAAGGAACATTTCTCAGTGGAATATCCTGCTCCTACAGTAATATATAACTTAATGGCAGTAGCAAATGTAGCAAATTGCACTCTAATGAGAAACATGATGGATTACCTCTTTTAAAGGAACATTATCTGGAATGTAGTATTTCTCTGTGTGATAAATAATAATGTTTTTTCATTTTGAAATCTGCTGTTTCAAGCAACTGTATATCTTGACAAACACCAGGAGCACTACGTGTTTGACACCAAGTGTATAATTACAACAATATTAATATAGCTCTAGCATCACAGCAATATGTGGTAATAATTAATTATCAGCATCCTAAGTGGAACTCTGAGGGAAACAGTTACTATTATCAAACAAACAACCATTTCTTTGTCAAGCGGGCTGGCATTGTGCTGTAGGTCTGGTGGGGTTACAGAGCGAAGCGGTGCTTTTCAGCAGAGTGTATTCTTCATTTAAGACAACATAAATTGTTAAACCAATAATAAATTCTTCTCTCAAAACAAAATACATCATTTCTCATTTGGCAAGTGTCATGGGCCAGTTTAGCTTCCATATTTAATACAGCCTGAAAGAATTGTAAGCTGTCATTGTAGCGGAGATTGATAACTGCCCGGAGAAGAGCAGTGAGGAAGGGAATCAAAGTACCTCAGCCATGAACCCATAGGCAACCAGTCTCCAAGCTGCAGAATTACTTCTCTAGGAATTATGTATACACAGTGAGAAACACTACAGCTGGCCTGTACAATTTAGACCTACTATGAATGACAGGCCAGGAATCCTTTCTTGGGTGATGAACATCTCTTTGCAGAACAACTTTTGACGTAAGGAGTAACGTTGCTGCTGTAGCTGCTCACTAGTCCCCGAGTAATTGGTTAGCTAAGCATTACTCTAATGCCCTTGCCACTGTTAAGCATTTCCACTGGCAGCTACCACATTTCCATATTATAAACCTTCATTAACCTAAATCGTTATACCCAGGAGCTTGGGTTAATGTGTTCCGCTGTACCTCAGCAGCAAGTCAAACGGGGATAGAAACAAAGTTCTCAGAAAGACATTTGGGAGACGAACAAAGTATAAACTGTCTGAGCAACCAGCCTGCTGCATCCCCGTGAGCACAGTGAAACCCTGGCAGACAAATTTGAATCCTCATTTCAAAATGAAACAAACTTTGGAAGAAGATAAATTGTCTGATCGTGTAATTTATTGGAAAGTTGGTTTCTAAAAGACCATCAGAATGAAGCAGCTAAACCCAAGCAGACCTCGAAGAAGAAATGAAAACATTGTAAAAATAATTGCATCCCTCTGTGTCAATAGCGAGTTTTTGAGATGAGGCATCGACTAAGAATTTAATAATCATGGCCCATAATGTGTTCCGGGTTTCTGCCATATGATAGCCTTGAACTTTGCAACAATGTAAATTCAGGTGAAATAAAACCCAAGTGTAGAGAAACATGCTTCCAGCACCACACAGGGAGATGGTGAGCTCCAGTGTCTCATTCAAAGCTTAAAACATTAGCAATCCGTTTCCCCACTGCCGGTCACTCGTGATTGCACTGGGCAGATGGCTTTATTTTGGCAGTCCCCTTTTGTGAGTGCAGATTAAGGTTCTGTTCCTTTCTGCCACGGTGGGCCCTGTGCATGTTGAGAGTTTTTAGCAGCACTGTGCTGGGGAAGCAGAGCCGCTACGGGGCTGCACCAGCTCCCCGGCGGCGGCTGCCGGTTCCCTGGGGAGGATGGGGGATTCCAGGAGAACTGGAGGGAGCGGCAGAAGGGCCCCGAACAAGAGTGGCCAGATAAGCAGAAGCTGGCAAAGCTGGGAGGTGACTTTATGCTCGACCCTGAGAACACTCGATGGATTATCCGGGTTATTTCCCTCTCGTGCCGCAAAGGTTATAGAAGGAAGCTCTGAGCGGAACGACGCACCGTTTGCAGGGACTCTCCTTTCTTCCCCTTCCTCGCTGCCAGAACACAACAGCGGCGTGTCTGTAGCAGGGAAAGTTGCTAAAAATTCAGACTTCTCAGCAAAGCTAATTGCTGCCCACTCAGGTGCAGGTGCAGGCTGGAGTTTCGTACAGCCCAGGGCTGCAGCAGCGCACGTTGGGCAACAAAATGCAAGGGCAGAGGTTGCTGCTGCTGGTTGGGTGCTGGCTGCAGAGGGTGGAGGATTTCCAGGGTCTGGCAGTATACAGGGTCTGTGATTTTCAGACACACAACTGAAAAATTCTCCTTTGTTTCCACTTGATGTCTGATGAAAGAAGTGCTAGGTTGGGTGTATGCAAGTATTACACTTTATTTCACGGCTGGTTGAAAACTGGAGATTGATACTCTTTTTCTCTAAGGAAATGCCCCAAATAAATAAAATTTACTTAAAAGCTAACATTAAAATAATCATCCACATGTAAATACTTCCAAAATACACTAGATGGAGGCATTTTCTTATTCAAATATAATTTCCAATTTTTTCCAAAAAATTTTGAGCACATGCTTAAGTTCATGTTCAATAATGAAATATTAGCTATTAGACTTTAGACACTTGCTTAAATGTTGGCTGAATAATGATTAATTAAGAGTGAATATACAGCATTTCTTGGTGCTGTTATTTTCCTGCCGCTGGTGATTTGACTGTTTGCATTGTTTCAGATTTCATGCATTTATTTTCTTCCTCTTTGTCAATGCAATAGAAAGATATACTGTTATTCTATTGTTATATCATATATTTGATTCTGAAGCAAAACTATGCGTAATTAAAACACCAAGTAAAACATATATATATATTTTAAATATTTTTGCTTATTGGACCATGTACTTTCTTTGCTTTTAATAATATTTTATTCAAGCCCAGAAAAAAGTTCAAAAATGTTACTGAAATTCTGTTTTCCTGTATAATTTAATATTTGAGTAGAGAAAATACTTTTCATAGGTTCTTTAGTCGATACTTAGTTGAGTTATATTTTTAGCTCAAAATAAACCCATTTGAGTAAGGTTCTGAGCAGGTATTAGAGCACAATTTAGAGCAGTTTCTTTTGCTATTTAATTATTTTGTGGAATATTTGTACAGTTGCAGGATGAAGGTCAGACATCATGTAATGTCTGAGTAGACTCAAGTAATTACTGATTTAAGGATATTACCTTACTAAATTACTGATTTAATCGGCAATTACTGATTTTAAACTTGGTAACAAGTGTATGTAAGCATGCTATTTACTTTCTTACTCCAGCAGGAACATCATTCTCTTAAAGAATCATTTTTGATTTTAAAGATTAAAGTGTTTATTTTTTTTCCTAAATGTGATTCCTTCATAAATCAGAAATGTGAAAAGAAGCAGCACGATAATTTTGAGAGGAATATTTTCTTTTATTTTTGTGGTGGTGCATTTTTTTTAAAGTTGAAGTTATGCGTAATTGAATGCATTGTTCTCCTGTTTCCACAGGTACCCCTGAGAGTGACACTGTATGTAAGAGATGTCCAGAAGGATTTTTCTCAAATGAAACATCGTCCAAAGCAGCCTGTCTAAAGCACACCAACTGTAGTGCACTGGGTTTCAAAACAGCCTTGAAGGGAAATGCAGTTCGTGACAATGTCTGTCAGGAAAATACAGATACAACACCTCAAAAATGTGGAATAGGTATGTATCATATTAAGGAAGAGCGCACTGAAAACATACCTTTAATTACAGCTAAAAACAATGTATCAGCATTTATGATAAAAATATCTAGGTTCGTAACCATTTGACTGCTGTGGTGATGGCCACAATAGAGTTTTAATTATTGTAGGTCGGACCAAACGCATCTCAAGCACAGAGATCAACAGTGCTGTAAAGACCACTTTGCTTTTTAAGCACGTTTTGCTTATCAACCTTGCTACTTGCCTTTTTTTTTCTTTTTTCAGAGAGAAGCAGGGTAACAGAGATCAGAACAATTGACGTACTCTTTTTTCTCATTTCAGATGTAACCCTGTGCGAGGAGGCTTTTTTCAGGTTTGCTGTTCCTACTTTTCTCACACCTAACTGGCTGAACATACTAGCAGACAGTTTGCCTGGGACAAAGGTTAGCACAGAAAATATCGAAAGGATTAAACAAAGGCACGGAACCCAAGAGCAGACCTTCCAGCTATTGAAATTATGGAAGCAGCAAAACAAAGAGCAGGATATGGTCAAGAAGATTATTCAAGGTACCTTGTTTTGATAGCACATATATTAAAAGCAACATTCTAAATGGCATTTTAAAAATTGTTTGGGATTAAATACCTCCTGGTGATACGTTATGCTCTGAAGAGGACTGCAGGGCCTAATTGAGATTTATTGATGCATTAAGCACAGTGAAGCTGAGGCGAAGCAGGAAGAGAATTCAGCTCCTCCTGATCCGTGGAGAACTGAATTCTTCCCATACTTGTAGCCCCCTTGGAAGCATGTGTGGTGTCACATCCGAGATCCTCTTTTGAGACTGCACAATATATGAAGAATTTTGATCAAGTTGGGAAACTGTTATATCTGAGCAGTGGCTGTTCAAGTTAGAGGCAGCTGGATGCCTGCAGCTGAGGGTGCAATTTCTTTTTCTATAAAGTGGAGACTGACAGCTCGGACTAGGACTAGGTCCCCATTCATGGAATGGGGACGCATGGGAGTGAGGAATACGCAGACAGGCTTTCCCTTCTTTTTCCCTTCTGGTACCTATTTGTCATGCCAATTCACCTCTTTGCTTGTGCTGAATCTGCCAAGACAGGTGTCAAAGGTGAAATAGTGCTGCAATGTTAGCACTGAGGTTTTTGTGAGAGTCACTGAATTTTCACTGAATTTCACTGAATTTCTAGAGTTGGAAGGGACCATAGAGATCATCTAGTCCAACTCCCCTGCTGAAGCAGGATTGCCTAGAGCTAGAGCATGTTACTCAGGACTACATCCAGGCGGGTTTTGAAAATCTCCAAAGAAGGGGACTCCACAACCTCCCTGGGCAGCCTGTTCCAGGGTTCCGTCACCCTCACCGTGAAGAAGTTTCTCCTCATATTTGAGTGGAACCTCTTATGTTCCAACTTGTGCCCGTTGCCCCTCGTCCTCTCGGTGGGAACCACTGAAAAGAGTCTGGCTCCCTCCTCCTTCAACCCTCCCTTGAGATACTTGTAGGCGTTGATAAGGTCTCCCCTCAGCCTTCTCTTCTCCAGACTAAAGAGTCCCAGCTCTCTCAGTCTCTCCTCATAAGGGAGATGCTCCAATCCCTGAATCATCTTTGTAGCCCTACGCTGGACTCTTTCTAGTAGTTCCCTGTCCCTCTTGAACTGGGGAGCCCAGAACTGGACACAGTACTCCAGTTGTGGCCTCACCAGTGCAGAGTAGAGGGGGAGAATGACTTCCCTTGACCTGCTGGCTACACTCTTCCCTATACAACCCAAGATACCATTGGCCTTCCTGGCCGCAAGAGCACACTGTTTACTCATTGCCATTTTACTGTCCACCAGGACCCCTAGATCTTTCTCTTCAGTAGTTGCCTCTAGCGGGTCCACCCCTAACCTGTATTGGTGCCTGACATTCTTCTTCCCCAGGTGCAGGACCCTACACTTTTCCCTGTTGAACCTCATGAGGTTCTTCTTTGCCCAGCCCTCCAGCCTGTCCAAGTCTCGCTGGATGGCAGCACAGCCCTCCGGGGTGTCAGCCACTCCTCCCAGTTTGGTATCATCAGCAAACTTGCTGAGGATACACTCTGTCCCCTCGTCCAGGTCACTGATGAATATATTAAACAGCACGGGTCCAAGTATTGACCCCTGGGGGACTCCACTGGTTACAGGCTTCCAACTTGAACCTGCTCCATTAATAATTACCCTTTGGGTCCTGTCACACAGCCAGTTCTCAATCCACCTCACTGTCCCCTCATCCAGCCCATACTGCCTCAGTTTCCCAATGAGGATGTTATGGGAGACAGTGTCAAAAGCCTTGCTGAAGTCAAGGTAGATGACATCTGCTGCCCTCCCCTCATCCAACCAACCGGTTATGGCATCATAGAAGGCTATCAGATTGGTCATACATGATTTACCCTTGGTAAACCCGTGTTGCCCACTTCCAATAACCCCCCACTCTTCAACTTGTTTGGAGATGACATCTAGTATGAGTCTCTCCATCACCTTCCCAGGGACAGAGGTGAGACTAACTGGTCTGTAGTTCCCAGGGTCCTCCTTCTTGCCCTTTTTGAAGACTGGAGTGATGTTGGCCTTCCTCCAGTCCTCAGGCACCTCTCCTGTTCTCCACGACTTCTCAAAGATGATCGAGAGTGGTCCAGCGATAACGTCTGCCAGCTCCCTCAGCACTCGTGGGTGCAACCCATCAGGCCCCATGGACTTATGAATGTCCAGTTTGGCCAAGTGGTCCCGAACCTGGCCCTCCTCTACTAGAGGAAAAATTTCCTCTCTCCATACCATCCCCCTTGCCTCTAAGGCCACAGATTCATGAGGGGTAGTCCTAACAGTGAAGACTGAAGAAGAGTCAGGCCAACTCTTTTCATGTAAGCCACTATCAACAACTGCCACATTAGAATGACCTTTTGTCCACTTGGAATAGATTTGAAGATGCTACAGAAATTGTTTTTTCTCCCTCTTCTTTTTTAATATGCGTGCTTATGGTAGACTCTGAAGCGTCTAGAATACTTCAAAACCAAAAATTACTATTTTAGAAAACCTTGCCTGGACATTTCTGAAGAAGAAAACCAAGTATTAGGATTCTCATCACATAGCATTTTACAACATAGATGAAACAAGCATATACCAGTAAATACTTGCTGCTAACTTTGTTCGTAATTTGGGGTTGTTTGCATTTGCAAAGTTAATTAAATTTTCAAGTGCTTTTCATCTGCTTAGAAAAAAGCATTGCTAAGAGAATTACTTGAAATAACGTGAAAAAGGAAAGAATATTCACCTTGAAATGTGGATTTTTTTTGCAGGCCGTGCAGGTTGTAGTGCATTCTACTTATCTCTCTTGTCTTTTCACTTCCTGTAGATATTGATCTCTGCGAAAATAGTGTCTTAAGGCACATTGGCCACCCGAATCTCACCTATGAACACCTCAATACGCTCATGGCAAGCTTACCAGGCAAGAAAGTGGGAAAAGAAGACATTGAGCGCACAATGAAGCTATGTCAACCTACAGAGCAAGTTCTGAAGCTTCTCAGTCTGTGGAGAATAAAGAATGGTGACCAAGACACCATTAAAGGTTTAACGTATGGACTGAAGCACTTGAAAACATACCACTTTCCAAAACCAACTATCCAAAGTATGAAGAAGGTGATTAAGTTTCTTCACAGATTTACAATGTATAGATTACACCAGAAACTCCTTTTAGAAATGGTAAGGAACCAAGTTAAATCAGTGAAAGTAAGATGTGTCTAATTTAAGGTGTTTTTCATTCTCCACTGACTATTTTTCCCTAATTACTGCCAGCAGTAATTAAACTGGAACGTTGTTTTCCTACATTATGTCTTACTATTTATAGAAATGCCTGACTGGAATAGCTCTAAGTCTTTTGCAGTGTTTTTGGAAGTTTTTTTTTAATAAAATCACTTTTGTAAAAGCTGTTAACCTGTTGATAACACTAAGAGCCTGATTCTGTATTTTTGCACATTCAGAGTTGAAAAGCCCCACTATAGTCACTGGATGAGAAAAGAATGCCGGACCAGGCTCTACTACAGTATTTGCTATTTATATTCTTTGAGGTATAAACATTTTTGTTGTATATATTTATTAAGTTAAATGGAAATTGTATGAGACTGAATTTTAGGAAGAGAAATGAAAAGCACACTGTATATTTTCTAGTTAAACAAAAATGATCCCATATATTTTTCTGGCAAAATTTTGTAGCATGCTCTAAGAGTTATTAATTTCTTTACATTTTGTATTTAAAAAAAATATTATTGCTTAGTTTTATTTGTATAAGTTGTGGTATCTTTTGGTAGGGATGTTTTAATTTATCCAATGATTTTAATTCAAATATGGTGAAAATATAGCATAAGTGACCTGAATATTTAAATATTCTGTGAGGAAGTGAATGTACCATATTTAAGAAGCTGGATTTTTACATAGAATTTCATAATCTTATTTTATAAAACAATTAAATTTTTCAGTTTACTTTTTGACTGTTGTTCTACTCTTGACTCAGAAGCGGGAACTAATAACAAAGGCAGACCATGTGGATTTCAGTCCTTATCTTGGGCTTGGCTTCTCTGCTACTCCCTGTCTGGTCTAGGAATTAATATGTGAGCCAAGTAAACAATGACCAGCACGGGGTTTTCACGGTCACTGCACAGGTGTAAAAGAAGGTAAAAAGTATTAAAGGTTCTAGTTCAGGGGGCCCAGGCAGTTGGGATACAACTGATTATAGCTCCATAGACACATTTGGCCCAGCATCACTCTTGGCCCAGTGTCATTCTTGGAGAGCTCACAACCTTTGCCCTAACCACAGCTTGTAATTTCATGGAGAAAAGATGATGCAGGACCCGGCCGGACTTGGAAAGCCTCACATATTGCCACTGTGTTTAAAGGAAGGGAGCACAGAGAGGTCACATAAAAAAAAAAAAAAATCATTTACCATTGCTCTCAGCTGCAGAATGAGGCACCTGCAAAGACATGGGCCCCCAAAAAAGGGAACAGAGAGTTTATGAGCGTTGTTATCAGAAGGTCACATAATTTTAAGGACCGGTGATCATTCACTGTACACCAAAGGCTTCAGTGGCTGCAGAGAGACACCGTGCTCTTGCTTTTTGTTTAAATCACGTGAACAGAGCTGAAGTATTCAACGTATTCTTTTCCCTTGTGTAAAGGATGGAAAAGCCATCAGCATTTAGCCTTGTATGACAAATACTCTTCTGTTACAGCTGAGAGGATCTTAAGTAAAGAATGAGAAAAAGATTCCTGGTATATATAGGTGCTCATCAGAAGTGCTCTCCTTACAGAGAGTATAAATGGGTCTACTTTAAAATACTCGGGTTTCATTTTTCACTGAATTCTCACATCACTTTTTGTATCAAAAGGAATGGACTCCCTTTTATATTTCACATCCTATATATTACCACCTCATTTATCAATGTAGCTGAGAAATGGTGCTGAACACACACAAAAAATTCCTAGTTTTGTGTTGATTCATTTGAAGTATTTTAAATATTTTTACAACAGAAACTGGTTTTACATATAATTAAAGGGCTTAAAAGATGATAACAACAGAGTCTCAAATCTGCAAAATAGAGACCAGATGTTTCCATGACTCTGCCTGGTGTGGAGGTTTGGGGTGTTGGAGGTATTAAAATGAGAATAATAATCTTACAGGCAGCGAAAAGAAGAGGAATCCCACATACTTCTTATAAACATTTCCATCCTAATCCTTTCTACATTAGCTCCGCTTAATACAACAATTTAGCAATTGGTGGCACAATTACAGTATCAAGTAGTAGTATAGTTAAAATATGTATCGGTGGAATCACTTCAACAGAGCTGCTGTCTAGGGAAAAGCACAGCTGCTTCTTAGTACATGACACTGCTTTTTAATTTATACATTTTGGCTTCCATATTCCAAATAATTCTATGTAAGTCTCATTGCGAGCAACACCTTGAATGTGGTCCTTCATGAATGATAGTACTGAAGAAGGTGCTCAGAGCCACAGCCATGGCCACAGTATGAACATGCCGTATTTCACTGCAGTAGAGCATAGCCTTGACTGGATTTCCTCTGAAACTTTAGCATTAAACTATTACCTGTGCCTTTTAAAGTAGGAATACTTCTTTTTTCCTAAACATGAAGTTACACCTGTTCAATTAATTATGCCTTTTAAAGCTGATTCAGCTAACCAAGTGCCCACGCTCAGGTAGACACTTCTCAGCCAGTTTATGCCTCATTTATCAGTTCGGCTTTGCTCAGCTGGAAGGAATCGAACACTTCACATCCTGAGCAGGCAGCGCTTAAACCGTATTCCCTTCCCCAAAGAGCCTCTGGCCCAAAATAGCCAAGACAAACAAAAGCGAGACCCGGGATAATGAGGGAGAGGGTGAGGCAAACAGAAAGTGGGAGGGTTGCTTGGAAAAAATGTGGGTTTGGGGGTGGAGGTTTGTTTTTCAGGGAAGGCTGCAGGAGGAAAGAAGAGTTGTGCGGTGGCAGCAGGTGGGAGAGGGGTCCCCGTGTCCAAGGCATGGAGGAAATGCTGCTGCGGGAGGGACGGAGGGAGGCACAAGGGCTGGGGACAACCAGCCAGAGCTGGGCGACAGGAAGAGGGATGCTGTGCTCAGGGGACCCCGACCTGCCAGGGTACCGGTCCCTGACCTCTTCCCAGCCTGGCTGTGGACCAGAATCAGGGGAAGGCAACCATTTTGCCAGCCCCTGGCTAGCGGCGAGGCTGCCCCTGCCTTGGGGTGGAAAGGAACAGGGAGAGTGTGCTGCCTCCTCTGCCTCTGCAGCCTCGGCTGCCCCGGGCAGGGGCAGGGGTTGTCCCACTGTGTCGGCTTCCCCTTTGCTGAGAAAAAGGAAAGGCAGTTTCAGGAATATTTGAGGGAAGTGGTGAGATTGGCTTTAAGGCAGGCTCTTCAGCTGTCATCTGCCCAACCACGCTCTCAAAGAGTGGAAACAACCCTCAGCCACCAAAAAACACCATGGGTTTAAAGCAGAACCTTAACGGTTTCAAAATCTTCTACAGCGCTGTTTTTCAGATCTTTTTTCATACGCACTTGTCCTCCAGGGAAGCGCTCTCTCAGGTCCCAGAAAATACACGATGTTTTGGAGTAGGAGGGAAATTAAAGAAGAAAGTAGATATTAAGCTCTTTAATCATCTTTCTTTACGCTATGCACATCACCAAGCACAATAGAAGCCTGGTTCCTGACTGTGACTCATGGATGCTCTCGTATAAAATTACCAATCAATAATATAGTCTGCTGTAGACTGAACGTTTTGAAATAAAACCTGCTATTATTTAGTTTTTTAAATGTTTAGAGAGCTGGATAATGAAGGTTAAAAGAATTGGTTAGGAATGCACACGTCTGTAACTGACCACCACACTCACACTTGCACACACGCACGCACTCACGCACTGTACACCAGGAATATAGCTTGTACCGGGGACTTGGACAGGCTGTGGTGAGGAACTCAATTCAACCAAACCCTTCATTGCCCTCAGACACCCGTCCTGCCCATCCCCAGCATTGTACGGGTCAACATCACCTCCTCCTAGGCAGAGGTGTCTGGTTTGCTAGTGAATCGCCTTCCAAGTGCCCGGATTTTCAGCCTTGAAGTAATTCAAAATTGTGGCTCAGAAATAAGTAAATATTTTTAGAAAAAAAGAATGAGCAATTTCTGCAGAATATCAGAAACTGTTCAATTTTGGACAAATGTCAAATATAGGAAATACCCACCCTCCAAAATATATCTTTGTTGAAATATTGTGGAGAAGCAAAAAAAAAAAAAAAGGACAAAAATAACTGAAAAAAAGAAGGTTTTCATTTTTCTTCCTTCACCTTAAATAGATGGTAGAACCAATATTGGCAATAAGCTCAGTAGTGAAGATGGATAAAAATATCTACAAAGCTAAGTCTGCAGTCATTGTGTGACTACTCCCAGTAGAGTCAAAGGATAAATCTATGGGAAAGGGCTATAAGAGTGGACTCAGAATTGCAATTAATTGAGAAATTCTATTTTTGTACTGGAGTGTTGAACTGAACAAAACTCAAGTCAAAGTAAAGCAGGTGAGTGCAATGTGAACGCAGTTTATTCCACTCATCATCATCCTCATCCCTTGTATTTATAGTAAGTTTGCGTAGGATTCCTCTGTTTGTCTTTTTGCATTTAAAAAAAGTTCTTTCATACTACCAGGTTATTTTTTTAAAATCATCCTGACCTTTAGTACCTAGGAGGTTATTTAAAAGGAACCACATGATGAAAGATTGTGGCTTTGGCAATATTTCTTATATGAAGAGGACAGGGCGTGGTTGAATAACGGTGAAGACAGAACTTTCTGGAGAATATTTTTCTCCTTTTTTCTTTCTTTATCTATGAACATAAGTCTACATCCACTTTTAAATAAATAAATAAATAAACTTCTGGCAACTAGGACGTATGTCATGCTGGATGTGCAGAACTTTGTCAGCACACAAACCAAGATTTCTGTCTGTTGATAGTATCGACGGTCGGGAGTTGGTATTGTGCTTCAGCTCTTCCTTATGGCACTTAAGATGAGTGAAATGATACATCCTAAAGGATGTAAAGTAATGGAAACTCAGTTTCGGTAAGAGATGGATCAGGCCCTTGTGTTCTTTGAAGGGGAGAGTCATCAAAGATCAAGGTGACTAAATACCAGCAGGGTTGCAGGAGCCTCCCTTGGCCGGAGTTAGGGAAGACGAACATAGACCTGCGTTTTCGGGAAGGGTGTCCACACTCAGGAGATGTGTCAATGCTTGAAGGAGGGTGTGTTTTTTGGATTGCAACAAAATAAGCTGAGAGTGGCTGGCAGGCCGGTGAAGCCAGCGGGAAACCGGGCTATTCCCGTCTGCCGGAGGTAGAGAAGAGCAGCTTGGTTTTATGCCGCGTGGGTTGGGAGCCAGCTCAACTACCCATACAAGGAATGGGTAGTTACTGGTGTTGAGACGTGTTTTGAAAGCCTAAGAAGACTGACATGCAGAAACCTCAAGAAGTCAGAAGAATGATGCAGGAAAACTACACTTTGTGCCTCAAAATCAGACTTTGTCTCTTGAAATAATCACCAAAGCCAAGTAGCCAGAAAACAAATCTCTCGTCTTTGAAAGGAAGATTTCTTTAATGAGCAAGATGCCATAGCAGTATTTGGGTGGCTTTGTGTTGAGAGAGGATGCTCACAGGCAAGTGATGGCAGCACCACAGCAGTGACCCAGTGATGCTCCCAGGCTCTCAATGTACCTTGCAAGGGCTTGGACACCTGAGACTCAGCACAAGGATGCTCAGACCCACCAAGGAAATTGCTAGAAAGGCCTGTGTGCTGAAACTGGATCCCACCCTCCCTACCCCGTAACTGGCTTAGATGTCTCTGTGAAACACAGTCTGATAGCCTGGCTCTCCTTCGTGGTACGATGCACCCAAGTCATCCCTTTGGATGCAGACAATTGCTTCACTTTCCTGCCATGCCTGGAGCTGCTGGTCCCCACCTCTCCTTGCCCAACAGTGCGCACAGGCAGGGAGGCAGCAGCAGGGGTGGACTCCCTCCTCCCCAGCCTCAGGGGCTCCTACCCACCAGCTGCCGGGAAGAGGCCCTGAATCAGTGTGGAGACAGGACAGGATGCACCAGCCTCCAGCCTCCGACCTGGAACAGGGCCATGCCAGCAGCTGAGTGTGTATTAAACAGTGAAATGGGCAGGCAGGGACTGCATTTGCATTAAACAGGAATAGAAAAAAGTGTGGGCAGAGGCTGCATTTGTAGTATACAGGCATAGAAAGAAGCTCCTGCTAGGACAGAAAATGATGGCCAAGACCCTCTCTCCTCTTCCCCAGGCTCTGAGGAAAGCAGACTACAAGATGTCCCACCCCACATGACCCACCACTTGGGCATGTACTGCCTCTGCAGTGGTTCAGCCTCCAAGAAGGAGGATGGAGGGCTGTGGCTGGTGACCCCATGCTGAGGACATGGTGTTCTACCCCTGCAGCCCAAGGATGGACTGGAGCCATGGGGCTGGTGGAGCCATGAGCTGAGCGAGCTCGTGCAGGGGCCATGGGTACATGGGGCAACATGTGCATCTCCAGGACAGTATTTCTCACCCCCTGGCTGCAGCCAGAGGCCGTGGCCTAGTTGCCCCACGGTTTGTGTCTTCACAAATCAGGGTGACTCCGCACAAGTCAATGGAATAAGAAAAACACATGAAGCAGAAATCTTATCCCAGGGAACCCAGCAGCCAGTGGTTCTTCAGAAGCAGGAAGGATACCTTTCACTCAAGGAGGGGTGGATTCAGTTATCAGCCAGAGTAAACAGTTGATTCTGTAGCTAATTTTGTAACCCTAATATGACAGGAAACCTGAAACTACCCCACATATTCAATTTTAATTAATAATTCCATGACATAAAGCATATCCTTTTCAAGGGAGCCTGTGAAGTTGTATTCAACATACAGAGTTTTTATATCCTAACTTAGGGGTTTGCAGCAGGGTGGGCAAATGCTATATTTTACAAAACTGCACAAATCTGGAAGGATTTTAAGGCCTACAAGTTTGCCCTTTTTTAAAAAAAATATGAAGGGAAAAAAACCCATCTCTTTTTATTTTAACCATAGTAACCTCAGAATAACTCCAGAAAGCTCTTAGAAGAACCTTTCCCTGCAATAATGTGGGACATCAAACTGATACCAGCGCAATCTGCAGGGAGTTGTCTGACAGACTAAGCAAGCAGTCCTGGGAGAGTCTGTAATGAGGCCTGAGGTTTAATTGAAGGAGTTCTGCCCGAGGAAGTATCAAAACCCCTCTGTACAGCACTGCAAATTCAAACCGAGAGTCAGCTACCGTTAATTTAGGGTTCTCTTCAATTAAACTAATTGTAGAGTGTTTCTACGTGCACAAAGAGAAGCATTTCAAAAAGAACAACATCAGGTGAAACACACACAGGTCTGACTGTTCACGTCCCATCCTTCTGGTTCCCTTACAACCGTTGTGATCACACAATGGCCCACTTACTGCTGTTTCTGCTTTGTTGCAGTCCACAGGTTATTGATGTCATTTCTTCCTCCAATCTGATGGAGTAAATGGCTCTGCCCTTACCCTTCGTTTCACCCCTCTCCCTTACAGCCACATTGTCTTCCTCCTGTCACCATGCAGAAAACCTGCAAGGCACAAACTGAGAGTGCAAGGAGCAGCTTTAGCCCCAGAGCCACCCCACCTGAAATAACTGACCCTACTCAAAATATTTTGTCAGTGCAAAGGCTCCATCAGCGGTGAACAGGACGGTGAAGCACCCGTGCTATTGTTCTGTGCTACGCTGTACTTACAGAAATTGCACCTAGTCCCACACAAATCTCCCTCTGACACCACGGTAAGAGGGTGGTTGCTGCAACATCCCACAATATAATCCTGAAGTGTATAGGACAAACTCAAACACCCACAGAATACAGAATAAAAGAATTCTGACAACCAAAAAGCCTGGGTTATATGAAGGGTAATGACTAGGAAAACCCTTAAGCTAGGAAAATACAGTCCTGTGAAGAATCATCATTGCTCCCACGGTGCAGGTATTATAAGACACATGCTCCAGTTTTGCTGGAGCAACAATAAATCTGACACACACACGCACACACACACACACACAAAAGCATCAGTCCCATTGCCTGGTTAGCCTTGCTTAAGGCTAAAATACCTACAAGCCCATTCAGCATGGGAAGTACTTAATCAGCAGTTTCCTGGGTTTGCTCTCATGCCCCAGAGACACCATTCATACGAAAGTTTAACTGTAGAAATAAATGTATACTTCCAGAGTTGGCTAATTAAAGAGTAAATTAAAATAATTACAATAATAAGACTAAAAATTTCTACAGTTCTTTAAGAGCTACTTGAGTTCCTCTTTTGTAGGAGAACATCAGATTTCAGATTCAGCCCTGGATATACTACTCACTCTTGCTTCAGAGTAAGTTAATGTTCAATTCAGAGATGCCTGGAGGCAACCTCTTGCCAACACTGGAGGAGGCTTAGAGTAATTTCCCCACCTCCTGAGCAGTTTACTACCTTCTTGGTAAGGTATCCTTTGGGGAGATAATGGGTCTTTGGCCATCGTCTACATAATGCTTAGCGGTGTATTTTTTTTATGTTCCAAATGTAAGGTGTTTTCCAAAAAAATTCCCATTGAGGCATAACAAGCTGGCAGCATTTCCCTGAAAAATCCCAAGTACTGAATCTTGTGGGAAAGGGTGCTGACTCACCAATACTGATGGCTCAATATTGAGCTCTAGTACAAAGAAGCAGGACAGTTGTATTATTCAGGCAGGAAGAAGAAAGGAATAGAAAGGGAAAGCAAAAGGGAGGAAAAGACAATTTTATGTTTCCTTATGATTGAAGACATACTGTAAGAAGGGTGAGTTTAGGCTCATTTGTCATACACAAGTTTATCTGATCTGCATGAATGTGTTTTATTCAGATTCTCTGTGTCGTGCTTAAGTTCAACCTTAAATTTTAATTTGTGGGGCATCTAGCTCTGCTCTTAACCCAACCCATGAAGAAAGTCTTTCTTTCCTTTTTCTCCACCAGACTTTGAAACCCATGTAATCCTCCTTTCTCTGAGTAAAACCCAAAAAGGATGAGAAAACACTTATATATAATGGACATTTTAGAGCTGCCCTTTCTGGGAGGGCATCTGATTTATGAAGTATGTCACTTCTGACTTCAGTTGAACAGCTTATGCCCAAAAGTATATGTCTTACTTATTACATTCTTTTACATTATGATTTAAGGTTTATGCCTGGTATTCTTCATATGTCCAAGGCTTATATGTTTCTGTTGGATTTCTAAATGCTTTAAAGAAAAGAGCTACTGAAAAATTAAATTGCCACAGGCAAGTAAAATAGAGTCAGTCTGCACCACTGTCAGCATAGATAGTCATTGCTGCAGAAGGAAATACTTTCAGTATGACAGCTACAGTCTTCTTCAGACAAAGAATTATAAGGAAAAATGCTATTTCGGTGTTTATTCAGAGTAAGAAAATCTTGCTTCTGGAAAGATGGGCTGAGGAGAAATGAATACAACTTCTTTTTAGTGCAGCTATACTGTGCGGGATTACCCGAGGAAGAACCGCAGCCGCCGGGAGCCAACCCAGCCACCCCACATCCTGTCTCCCAGCCATTCTAATCCCCCCAATACAACACTGAGCACCAACCAGAGAAATTCTTGTGGAAGCTCAGATTTCAGATCCACTGGCTTTTCACTCCTCCCTCCCAGGCAAGCGTTTGCTGGTTGTGCTGGAGGGGAATTTTGAGCCCACAGAGACTGGCACCTGATTGCCCGAAGACTTTCTGGGTTACGCTGATGTGTCTGGTTTCAGTCTGGTCTCCACAGATTTTCTGAGAACCCTGTTTCAGTTCCTCTTTTCTTGTGAATTTCTCTGGGAAGAGAAATTGAATTTCTCGGTGGACAGTTGATTCTGGTCTTGCTTGGACTGGTGTTGCGTAGCTCTGTATCTTAATTTGGAGTTTTATTTTATTTACTGAAAGCGTAAGAAAATGATGGGTCTCTGCAGCCTACCCCAGACCAAACTCTCTCTTCACATGGCTACAGCTCCACCAGTGGAAAGGGGCCACAGACAGTATGAAAGAGTAGGAAACGAGATACATAGTTCCTGAAGATGCATTTCCAGCTAGAGGAGAAATCTGGGGTTACTGCTCGAAGCAGCAAACTGGGAAATCCTATTACCAAGGCTTACTTGCTACTGGAAACAGCAGGAAGCTCAAATGAAATGGTTAGTGCCTGCTTGCTGATGGCAAGAGCAGAGAAAAATAAAATCAAATCAAATCTCAGATTAAGTCCATGGGTCACTTCTCCAGCGCTACTTTGAGACAAGTTTGGTTTCCTTTTAAATGCTTGATTAAAATAATACCAATGCGCTGCAAAGAGAAGAAGCAAAGTATTTCATATTGTCACTGTCAACTACCGTGTCCAATGCCTTTGTGCTCAGGAAGATTTGGCACCGTGGTTTGTTTGAATATGGCAAGAGAGAGAGCTTTGGCATGGTTGTTGGCGAAGTGCCTCTGTCTGGCAGGATGCTCCCTTCCTCTCCCACGGCCACAAAGCCACCTCCCTCGCGGAGCCTGCTGCCGCCACGGGCGGTGAGCCTGAGGGGCCTTCAGCATTTCATCCCATGTGAAGCTTCCCCTTATTCTGTCAGGAACCCCAGCTGAGAAAGTCAGAGGGTTTAGATAATTCACATGGGAACATTTGAGAACACTCTCAAACTCAAAGCCAGGGGGTTAAACTAAGCTTTTCCTTCTGAAGAGACTCATTTATTTGAAGTCAAGCAGGCAATTCTGTCTTCCCCCTTCCCAAACCAAACAAAAGCAGATGTAATATGTTCAATTTAAAGCATTTTAAATTAAAACAAAAGAAAAAATATTCTTTTCATAATCCTGTTTTTATTTTCTAAGCGTAAAAGAGCTGAACTTACATGGATGTCAACCCCACTTGACTGCAATAAGTGGAGTGGTTCCAGTTCACACAAAAGCTGTATATGCCTGTAAAATCAGGGGAAAACCATGTATTTAAACCTTCAGAAATAATTAAATCATGTGTTTATGATTATACAACAAATGGTTAGATCTGATTGCTTAGAAGGCTGGGGGACAGAAAATAAAGTGTTATCTTACACTGTGTATAAATATATTGTGGATATATTTTCTGAGATTAAATGGATGCAGAAAACATTTCCTGTAGCAGGCACTGTCACAAATAATTTGTGGGGCAGGGACAGAATCACTTAGTTCCTCTGTGTAAAAAGGACAAAAAGTACTGGCCTCAAATTCCCTGCTATGAAGAACGACTAAAGAAAAAAGGGACTGAGAGAATGTCTAGGTTCCTGACTGTAGCAGCCCTTTTCTATCAGTTGCCTCCATCTTCTGCCTGAGACCATGGTAGGGAACAAAACGTATCTTATTTTCCCATTGGTTTAGATCTGTTTTTTTAAAAAGGCCCCAATTTGTTATGTTATGGTACATTTAACTTGTATAGTCCCCCTTTCTACCCTGGTGCATCCCTGTCTTTCTCTGCCTTGCAGGCTGCTCTTTGTGGGATAGCTCTGTACAGCCCCTTAATAAAGTCAGATTAGCAAATCAAACACACTAATCATCACATCCAAAACAAACAGGGCCCAATGTTGCAAAGTAAGAAGGATTTTGCCTGCACTCCTTCATCTCTTCAGAAGAGAAGCCAAACTTTTGAGTTGGCAGAAAATATTAAAAGGAGCTTTTTTTACCAAGTGAGAGCAGCAAGCGGGTGTTGAAGTGATTGCCTTCAAAACAGCTCAAAGACAGACATACTTATTTGGCTTTTTTTCACCTGGGTTATCCATTACTTTTTTTCAGACAAAAATTACTTGATTCATGTTCAACAAACAGTGAAAGCGGCTTTTATTTGGCATTGTACAAGATTGTCTGTTACTCAGAAGTGTAGTTCTTTTTTATGGCACAAATGAATAATTGTGACTTCTGTGGAAATTCTGGAAGGAGCATGCAGGGAGGAAATCAGTTATTTAGCTCTTTCTGGGAGAAAGGCCCTTCATTTCTTAATAATTGCTGATGTTCCTGCTTGAGCAGCCAATGTGCATTCGTATGGCCCTGAATCAAAAAGGGCCTTTGCACTTGGGGAGTGTAACTTGTCCTTCCTGTGGGGCTGGAATAGGTGGTGAGGAATGATGTAATGAGGAAAAGCTTCAGAAGAGCCGACACACTAAAGAGAGTTGACCCCAGACCTGTATCCTGGATCTGAGCCACCTTTTGATTCTGGTGCAACTGCGATTAGGGACAAGGCTTTCAGCTCTACCCCCATGCCTATGACTGGGAACACCAAACCATCTCCCTTTTGTCTCCTACTCATCCTCTCCTCAGTGTGGGGAAAGAACAAAATCCATATTTCTAATCTGGAGCCTCATTCAATTCACAGACAGGGAAAAACAGTGTGAAACATGTCTTCTGCAGGCACTTCATCCAACTGCCCATGTTGAGCAGCAGCTCCATGGCTAAATAATCTCCCATTATAAAATGGCCGAGAAGCAAAAGAGGTCTGAGGGAAGTTGGGGTGTGTAGGACCACAAAAAGAGGGACTAAGAAAGAGGAGTAGGCAATGGTGAAGGAGTAAGTAGGATAAAATAGAAAACAGTATTGGTAAAGGAGCAGTTTGGTGTAGCATGTTGTGTCCTAACACTCACAAGGTACATCTCATGTGTGTTAGATACCCTGCGTTTCCATGTACATACCCTGCATTTCTATGTCTGGTTTTATGTTGGCCATAAAAGCGCTCTTCCTAAGGGGGTTGTTGGTGACCTGCATGCTTAGAGCTGAAGACAACAACTATACCCCAAGAAGGAAAATCTGGAAGAAAGCAGAAGTGGCACATACTGACAAACTGAAATAGAATCCAACCAGAAGGAAGAAAGCAGCAAATTTCACCTTCTTTCACCAAAAATATACAAGCTGAACATGTATTGACTTTATACCTACCCATTTAGGATATGACTCCTGGGTTTCTGAAGGCTTAGCATCCACTCAGGAAATTAGAAAAGCTGTTTATTGCCCTACAGTGTGTCAAACATCAGGAATCATCTTCCATTAATAGCTGAGATTAGTGAAAGTCTTCTCAATAGCAAAATACCAGACAGACTGTCCCAGTGGGCAACAGGCACAAACTGAAACACAGGAGGTTCCCTCTGAACATCAGGAAACACGTTTTTTTACGGTTACCCACAAATGCCTCCATTTTTGGAGGCATTTGAAACATGTCTGGACACAGTCCAGGACAACTGGCTCTAGGTGGCCCTGTTTGAGCAGGGAGGTTGGACCAGGTGATCTCCAGAGATCCCTTTCAACCTCAATCATCCTGTGATTCTGTGATCCTGTGTATGCCAGTAGGTATGTTCGTGCTCTGAAACCTATTGGACCTTGACCAGAAGAAGCAGAGGCTGTAGAGGGTGTACGGCAATGTCATCAGGGCCTGTATCACCTGGGACTATCTCTGAAGAGATTGTGGCACGTGTTTCAGAGCCCCCATTCTGCTGTGGAAGCAGCAGTACAAGGCATTGAAGGTGTCTGCACTCCCTTTTCCTCTGCCTTTCTGAGATCGGTTTTCCCTTCCTCAGGAAAGCCACCTGCATTTGCTTTTAAAGTCTGCACTTGAGGAAAAATTCATCTGTTTATTATAACAAAGCGGACTTGAAAATAGATGATGTGCACATATGCTTAGGTCAGAAGTGCACTTGCCTCAGCTGATAATTACTCTGTATTTTTAGCATCAGGGTGGACAAATCTTTCTATTTTCTCCATTGGACAAAAAAAAAATATATTTATTTCCTTCCTGTTACACACCCAGAACTCACAATGATTGCTATGCTGACGGCACTGTCTACTTCGTTAACGCATGCATGAAAGTTGCTTTAAAGCAGATGGATAAATACAGCCTGGCTTTCTTTTTTTTTTTTTTTAAGCTTCTCACTTTCTTACTAATGTGAAATTTCAGCTCTGTTAGAGTGATTGCTAAACTTTGCAGTCCGTAATCCTTCAGTTCAAATGCTGCAGTTCTAATGTAGAGCTAATGTGTTCAGCTCAACATTCACAAATACACACTCAGGTATATTCAGAATATGCTATTGTTTGTCTTGATTTTACTGTTAAATAATCCTCAATTTTTCAATTTTCGTGAGCATAATTTACAAGAAAATCCCTCATTTACTTACATAAAACAAGATTAAGTATATATCTATAAACTATTTTTGTGTTTTCTTTATTTTATTAAGATAAAGTAGTGATAAAAATGAATTAAGAATTAAATAATTCCCCACAAAAGCCTTTTTTCCAGACAGTAGAAGCTTCCAGAGATTTAAGATGAAGGGATTCTACCTTATTAGGCCGCTAAGTCTTGCCAATCTGTTTACAATGAGAACAAATGAAATACAAGAACTAAGATGGTTTAAAAATTCAAGTGAAACAGCTCTGTAAGATGTTACACAAAGCAACGCAGTTGGAGTTTTTGTTGGAATTCCTATTATTAAGACGTGACAAATCCTGTTATCTGGCAAAGTGACCCCAAATCCCAAGCTCTCCAGTCTGGTGGTAGGGATTTCTCCCACTTATCCAGCTGTGGCATGTGTGACCTTTACCAGACCGAAGCCCTCCGCAACAGCTGTGGGACAGCGCTGAATGACCACACGGCTCATGCCAGCTCTTTGGTGGGCACACAAGGACCAGGTGGACATGAGGGGTCTGGAGCTCTGCCCTGTCCTGCCTACAGGCTCAGACATCGGAAGAGAATTAGGTCACTTCCCCCTTCCCCCAGGTATATTAGTCTTTCCTCCATTTCTCACCAGCTCTCTTTATGAGTTGTATTTAATAACACCCCTGGATAGTTTTTAAAAACATGCTGTTTTAATGTTTCTTTAAGAAAACACAAATTCCCATCAGACATAATTTTATGGTCCTATTACTCATACAAATGTTGAATTCCCCTCATTATTCCTATTGACCTTGGCTTTACTTAAATCCTGTGGCTGTGCATTAGTGCTTCTGCATAATATAAAATCATTTCCCTTTGGTAAGATTTACACTACTCTGCTTTAAATATGATTGAATATCTCCTTGTTCTTGCAAGAAAGCAAATAAGGTGTCCTTTACCTGACTGTCCATTCTTATTTGTTTCCAAATTAAACAGTCCTCTGATTATTTGCTCTTATGCTGTAGTGCTTTGCATAGCCCATGAAGATCATTTGCAGATTAGAGCAGTGGAGCCAGGCAGGAGAAGAGAAAAATGGACTGGAGAGAGATGGAGTGTGGAGGAGACAGGCTACAACTGTCCCTTGAAACTATTTTTCCCCGTATGTTCTTTTGGCATAAAATTGGTTTCTAGATGTCTGTGCATAGACGCTCCCAACCCAAGCAGCAGGTAACCTCCAGAGAGGGGGACAGAGAAGCAGACCAAAAAAAAATTGGATCAGGAATTTGAAAATTTGGAAATCAAAAAGTGAGGGCAGAAAGATCTGTTGCCTGCCTGGTGCAGAAGGATGTAAGTATCTGGTCACCAAACAGTTGCAAAGGGACCCCTGACAAATAAGGGTGGGAACAGACCAACACTATGTGATTTTGTTCATCAGAAGTGAGCGTGAAGTTCAGACAGAAATGTGACTCGACACCTTGTCTTACTCTTTGACCACAATGCTCTTGGCTCTGCGTGTTATGAATGCTGCATCTGCATTTCATTTTTGTTTTGTTTTTTTTTGAGTTTTGTTTGTGTTTTTTTTTTTTTTTTTTTTTTGTAATTCTTCTCATTTTCTTAAGGCACTGGACACTAGTCCCCTGTCTACTCATGCGAACTGTGCTCAAGTGGCATCTCTGCAAGTACAGGACAGGCATGGAATTTTCCATTTTGTTAGAAAGTGTGTATTTGTCAGAAACAGCCAATTTCAGTGGGAGCACACTCGCCAGCTTCCTCAGGAAGAATTTTGCAGCACCTACCCAGAATTTCCAGTGAAAACAGCCTGCTCTGTCTCCATGACAGCCTGTTTGTCAAGGCGCATACTTGGGGTGTGAGAGATCCAGAGTCAAGTTCTTGGCTTCAAAAAAGATACCACTGGTGATATAAACCTAAATTGCTCTGAAAGGAGAGACTGACAGAGCCTTAACTGAAGAAAGACAATAATGTGGCATGAAGGCACTTGCAATGGGGAAGAACAAGGTTCAATTCCATGGTTTGAATACAAAATACAGACTTCAATGAAGTCTGCTCCATCTCATGTGTGCTTCCTAGGCTCTAAGGTGTTGAATTATGGTAGTCCATTTCAGCAAAGAACATTAAAAAAATTTCAACACCCCCTATAATTCGGGATTAACTGGCTTCCGTGGGCATTACTAGCATGAAAAATAATGTTTGAGCCATGCAAAGTGATGGTATTAACACAATTCTACACTACAAATGCAACCTTCCTCAACATTCCTTGATGGTGCTACCATGCACTACCACTTTGGGATTTATTGTCTTTTCTATGCAAGAATAGAACTCAAGTGAGCAACAAAACAGACTACAGTTGAAATTACTCCTGCCTGGTAAGGCAAGACTTCAGAAACAATATAAGCTGAGAGCCAAGAGTTAGATATATTTGTGATGACAA
The DNA here is from genome assembly GCF_001431845.1 of Calidris pugnax. Lineage (NCBI taxonomy): Eukaryota > Metazoa > Chordata > Aves > Charadriiformes > Scolopacidae > Calidris > Calidris pugnax. The sequence continues at coordinate 17,934,477 of NW_015094509.1, read as the reverse complement.
AGCTTTTATGTCAGCCTTGATGTTACTAACATCGTCTTTTTAGTTAGGAAGTCCTTAAACAGCGTGCTTCACAAAGAACTGATTTAAATTTAATTGAACTTAATGGCATAGCTGCCACTGAACAGTAGTGATGTTCATTTAGTTTCTATTGAGATGCCCTCAAGAAATGCAACATGGCTTAATTTACTGTGCCCGTCTCAGTCTGGGTTGGTTGTGTCTGCATGTTTCTCAGCTCCTTCCAAAAGATAATTCAGTCAGCTCTTCCAACAGCCAAGCCATCCAGAGGCCATGATGCTACCTTTCACGCTTGTGCTACTGTACTCAGCTCCCAGGAAAGTACTGATTCCTGTTGTCAAAGTGCCACGTGCCTGCACAGAGACACAAATAACTTGTTGCAGATCCATTTATTGCAACAGCAACGCAGAGGTCTATGAAATTTTCTTCACGTGCAAATGATTATCTACTCATCATCACAAAATTTTCCTTTAACATGAAGGGCTACACAATCTGTTGACTCCACCATGTTGTCCACTGCATTATCTCCTTAAAATAGTCATATCTGAATGCTCAGAGAAGCAAGTGGGTGCTGCAACCACTGAAGGTAAACATCAAGTTTGTTTCCTGAGAAGATCCGAAACAATGAGTTGGAGTCTTTTGCAATTTCTTGCTTTCACTCATTTCTCTCACCCTCCTTTTGCTGCTTCTGTCTATATCTCATCCACTTTGTCAGATTCTTTGAAAGAACAGAATTTCTACAGCATGAAGGAATCCAATAAAACCACTTTCTCAGCTGCTGACAGCTCTGTTCCTCGGTGGACCTGGAAAAATCAAGCTCTCCCCACATTCTTTCTTTGTCCTCTTGATAGTCAAAACTGGTGTTTACAGTCTATACAGACTACACCAATTACTATTGCATGAAGGTCTGATGACAAAGTCATGGTTTGAGCCATCCTGCAAAACAAATCTCCCTTCTCCCAGGAAGAAAGTATGTATTTCTTCCAACTGATTCTCTCTCTTGGTCTCATATCATGCCAAAATCTTCTCTTTGAAAAGATATAGAAGGTGCATCTTTCTGGGAGTGTTTGGACCACACTGGAATCAAGATACGCTCCTGGCACCAGACAACAATTTCTCCCACTCTGTGGCTTCCATCAGCAATTAGAGACAGGTTTGAACATCAACTTAAACTGTATTTCAGAACTATAATGGAGAGTAACACTGATTTTCTTAATCGCATGTCATACTCATCTATGACTGAGTATCATATTGCAAGCAGACTGAATGATGTTCCTTGAAGCATCCCCAAAATATGACTAAATACCCTCTTTCCCTGTATTTCCTGAAATACAAATGGGCTTAGTTATGTTTTCCCTGTAAGTCACCAGTAGCACTACTGGAATCATTGCGATAAGACCCTAAAGGAGAAGATGCTGTGTTAATAATGTACGTCACCTGTCTCATCCTTTTTCCAGAAAGCCCTCTTCTGTAAATGAAAACCCCTGTAATAGCATAATCTCCTACTCATATAATTTCCTTTGCTTGCATTGCAGTGCGCCTGGACTTAACAGTGGTGGGAGAGGATATGGTAAGCTTTTAACCTTACTGAACCTAATGTAAGACTGACATTGAAACACTGAGTTACTCAACTTGCCCATTAACTGAGGAATATGCAGACATATGTGTGTGTTGTACAGTAACTCTGAATGCAACTGTTGGAGTAAAATACCCCAGAAAGGGAAGTTATTTTCATGGCTTTCAATGTTTTTTCAGGTGGCAGCGTAGCATGGCTCCCAGTTCCACACTTCCTCCTCCTGCCATAGAGGCTGAAGGGACTGAATGTTTCTCACGGAGTTTATGTGTTCAGTCTGTTGGCAATAACCATGGACAGGTGCAAATACCAAGGAATTTCTGTTAAAATTAACAAACGCCCTAAGACTCCACCCAGACACCTGGGAAAATTAGATGTTTTCCCCAGACACCATAACACACTATACTTCCCCTCTCACAAGCTCTAAGCCTGCCTATAGACAAAGGGATGCTATTGAGGAGAAAAAGGAACCCAGAATTAATTTGGGAGAATAGAGTGGTGATAAACACATTTTTTACCAATGTTTTGTACATTCCATCCTCCAGCATCTTTGGCAGTTGGCTTTTTTTTTTTTTCCCCTCACCAGGTTGTGTGAATCCCCATTAGACAAATGCTCTCTAACAAGTACTGTCTCTTACCTTTCCACATCCCATTTGGTTTCTAGTCAGATCCAAAAGTTTTTACCTTCTATGGGAACGGTGTTGAATCCATGACCAGTCCTTCACACTGTCCTTTGTCAAGCAATTGCTGCTCAACTGAGCCTGGGGCTACCTGAGTTAGTCTGGAAACCTCCAGGTGGTAGCTGAGCTGAAGAAGGTAGATTGAAGGTGACAGCTCAGTTGCTACCTTTACCTGCAATGCCTGGACCTGACCTAGCAAGATTAAAGCTGTAGAGATTTGAAGTAAAGGAGGTTCATCCTTTCTGCCCTATTTCCCACCATGATGTCATACTTGAATCATCTGCTCCCTAACTCAGCTGGGAAAAATGGCAATAACCCACAGCTGGGAAAAATGGCAATAACCCACATCCCTACTGGCACTCTTGTGGGTGTCACCACCTTGTAATGACACCACACAGAGGCACGAAGAACCATTGAAAACTGCATCAAAACTGCAGGTGTTCATGTCTAACAAAGCTTAAAATATTTGCATGGACAGAAGGGGAGGTCACTTGTTAAATGGAGGATCTTTCATTGTCCAGGGCACCAGCAAAGACTTATTTTTCTATGAGCTCAAAAAAGGTCACTAAAGGTGCATATTTTTTGCCTGATAATGTACATTTCCAGGCACCAGTAGAAGCAGACACGGCCCCACAACAGACCCGAGAAGGCTGGCAGTTCTTCAGAGTCTTTTTTCTCTGTGCCTGCCCCATTTCCCCTCCACTCCTGCACCCCTTTGACACAAATTCAACAGCAAAAGCCCAGAGGAAAAGCAGAAGCAATGAAAACATCCAGAACAAAGAAGAACACACACTCAAAAATCAAAGTCCACACCCTGCCCTTCCCAGGCTGTGCTCAGCCCTTCTGTTGTTGCCGCTGCTGGTGGCCCAGCCACAGCCCCCGGGCCCCACTCAGGCAGGTGCCAACGTGTGTCCCAGCCCTGTACGGGCATGGATTCTGGCACTGCCAACCTCTGAGCTGTGCCCTGGCTGACCCCATGCTGACGACACTGTGAGCAATGGGAACAACCCCATACCGGTGTCCAAGCCCCACAGATTTCCCCACACAGCCTTAGGGTGCTCTGCATTGCGGCTGCCTTGGCCAGCTCTGCATCCCTGCTTGCCCCATCCCACCTGTACACCCTTGTTTCTTCCTCCCTGTCCTGTAACCCGGGTATTTACGGGCAGAGTCAGCCCCCGAGCCCAGATGAATTCCACACACCTCACCCCTGTCTCCTCTTTTATTTTTCCTTCCAGCGCACTAGCTGCCAACCAACTCCAGGCCCAACAATCTGAGTAAACTAATCTGTTTGTGGTAATAGTGGTAAATCAGATAAACTAACTCAAATTTCCACAAAAAATCAGACTTTCCACAACATTTCTTATGTCCCAGCTGCCTCCTCTCTACCACTGGCTCTCAACCTGGACCAGAGAGAGGGCTGCACTCTGCATTACTGCTGGAGATCCTGCCTGCCCATGAAATCCACCCTGGGATCACTATGAGGATGAATAGTCAAGCACCACTCTAACATACTGCCTTTTCCACACTTACTTCTCAACTCAGCAGAAATAGTCCCCAGGTGCTCAGTGAGTGCTGTGCTTGGTGGAGCTGCTGCTTGGCCCTGCTTGTGTCTGCTCTCCCCAGGGTGCAGCAGGTCTGCATCCCACCGTGACCATGTTAGAGATGTTCCTGTGGGTGTGTGAATGTGTGATCAAAGTGAACACGGGCACAGCACGAACAGACATTTGGGCTGGGCAGCCAAAATCACCCCTTCCTGCAGAGGGCTGGTTATGGAGGCAGTGGTCACCATGGGGGGATGCTCACCTCTACAGTATCTGTAGGCCAAAATTCAAACCTTCCCTCAACTTACAGCTGTGAAACCTCTCTCTTTTTTTCCTGTTTTCTACAAAGAACTGAACAATTGCTATTTGAGCCAAAATTTAATCCCAGTGTTGCAACAACGGACTGTAATGACCTGAAGGTGTTTTGGATTTGTTTTTTTACTGTAGCAAGCCAGATGGACAGAGAATAGTGATTTTTCCTTGCGGATCTCAAAGGAAAAATCAAATTTTATTAAAGATACCATATAGAATGATTGCTTCTTTCACATTTTATTGTTCCACTCCACAACAACAAAATATATGAAACTAGCCCAACCACATATCTAGTCATACAAAGGCAATCAAAAGCACATTACAAATAATATATGATTCAACACAGTGCAATATCATTCATAATACAATTCTAATAATCCCAGAAAAAAATGGAATTCCACAGCCTATGAGATTTTCCTGACCTGTGTGTAACAACGATTGGATTAGTTTTCATCCAGCATTGTTTCTATAAGGCTGAAACAAAACAATATTAAGTTAGTTCTGGGAGGAAGCAGAACTCAAAGACTTAGAGTCTCTATATCTACACTTACTGTTGAAAAGTGAGTATAATAAACTAAATAAAAATAAATTTAGAATCAAAAGAAAATTAGCAGAATAACAAGGCTTGACCATAAATCAACAAGTGAATAGTTTAAGTAAATTCAAATGTGTACTATAGCCCCAAAAATTTAAAATCTGAAAGTGGTGGAAAGTGCTTATATTTGCCATCTGGCAAGTCTGGAGTCCAAAGGCACTCCTAGACCTTATTACAGTCAGTGGTCTGGCTGGATCATCTTCCAGGTACAACAAAACAGCTTGGGTAAAAAACAGCAGAAATGGATCAAAACAGCGACAGATCCATAAATAAATATTAATCCATGAGTTATTGTAGAAATTCTTTAGAAATTAGAATCTCTGAAACACTTAATGTTTTCTTTGAACCAAGCAGTAAATTGAGACAACTCTTTACTTGACAAGTCTATGCTTCTCATTTCCCGTGCTGGCAAAAAACTCATGAATAGGCACAATTTCATGGCTACAGGCCCATGATTGCACTTGAGCAACATTGTATATGACCTGTTGGTTACAAAAGTTTACAAGAACTGGTTTTAAAAGTTAGAAAATGTATGGCAGAGAACAGTGGTTTGATAAGAGGGACAGATAGTGCAAGCACATGTTTGAGTAGATTTGTGTTTAATGCCCAGCTCTACTCAGTCTGGTGAACCGGTGGGAGGGATGCTCAGGGAACCTGCCATGTGTTCTACTAGCAGCCTGCAGATCCCCAGGTGGGACATTTTCTGGATGTAGTGCTTAAGTGTGTAAACACGAAGGCACTGCAAGTTTTTTTCACTGCGTCATTGCTAACCCAACTTCTGCTACCCAGCCCTTCTGTGGTGGTGAGACGGTCTGTCACAGGCAATCAGCTGAAATCCACGTCCTTGGCGTAGAAGTCAAAACCTGAAAGACAGACACTCTCAGAGACACTGGAGAGAGGGAGGGAAAATAATAGCAGGAGGCAACAGCTCCAGGGAAAGCTGAAGCGTAGCCGACCTTTGTTGAAAGACGTATCAGTGATCCCTGTAACCTCTAAAAACATCCCAACAGGTTCCTTCAGGCCATGGCTGGATGCAGCAGAGGCGGCAGCGCCTGCCTGCGTGACGCAGCTGGACCGAGGCCCGTGTGCAGGGGCACGTGGGTGCCAAGCTGGGACCAGCCGGGAGGGGTAGGTGGGGGTGACATTTGTGGCTGGCTGCCCCGAGGCCCCCGCTTCATTCCTTGCGCCAAGGTCCGCGCCAACCGTGCTGCAAGACTACCCAGAAAACTATGTTTTGAAGCGAGAATGGAGCCTGCTTAATCCTGGTTAATGCAAAGCCTCTGTTAAAAATGATGTGCACATTTTTAAGAGTTTGTTTCAAGCTGACTAAACCACAAAAAGGGGACATTCTTTATAACCATTTCTCTTGAAGCAAATTAATTTCCATTCCCCCTGAAGCGAACCTTAGGGAGTGAGGAAGAATCACAAGAGCTAATGGGGAAGGCGTCGCCTATGTAACACCACCAAAAATATTCAGTTACTCTTTCCCCACAAAGCCACTGGGTAATTTAAAATAATAAAACATCACAAAACAGGGCAGCTTGCTTCTCTGTAATTCAGAAGCATAAAAGAGAACCGATGCTGTAATTACAGGCTGAAAAACCAAAAGCCCCATTTTTCAAAGTTGTTTCAGTGGACTTTTTTTTTTGATTGCTATTAGCTCCTCCAAGGGGGAACAAAACCTCCAGTCAAGGGCTTTGTCCAAATTTAAATAGACCAAGGAAAAGCAATGTACCCCAAGAGGTGCTGGAGGGGTCACTTCACAGATCGGCCACTTGAGGCACAGAAATAATAAGATTGGTAAAAATGAGGACGCTGAAGAGACAAAAATAAGGCTAACTTAACATGCCTTCTGCATTTTTCTCAAAACTACTAATCCTTTGGGTTCTGATGTAGTTAACGTATATACAGTATAGCTCAATATATACATGTAGTGGTTATTTACATGTATGCATACATAGTATAGTTAGCTATTCTCCAAAACTAGCCAATTTAAGCTCAAATGCTGTAGGGCCATTGCAGCCATGTGAGAGATCAGGTGACATGTCTTCAAACAAATGGAAGGAAACCCAGAGGGGAAGAGACCTTTTCAGTGAACCTTTTCAGAGAAGTGGAGAGAAACAACATAACTCCAAGAACAGCGTGGCTGTTCCAATGAAGTTCCTTGTTCTGAGGTAAGAGAAGTCATTTCCAGCAGCTCTGTGTCCTTTCTGGGCAATTCAGGCTGATGGGGTTGGTCATTGTCCGTTCCACTTGGAAGGTCAAAAGAGATGGTCTCCTCCCTCGCGTTGGGAACGCGCTGTCTCCAGCATATGCCAGAACACATTTGCAGGCAAGGCTTCTGACTTTCTCATTTCCTTTCCTGTTTTGTTGTGCAGGGATTTTAAGCTCTTGGCTCCCAAGCTCTCTTTTTATAGGCCTTTTCCTTTGTTTATTGTCATTTAGTTTTTAGTTGTTTTTGTTAAGACGCCCAGGAGCAGATGCCCATAAATTAAAATGCATCATTATTATAATAAAGTTGCGTCACTGCTGAAAGCCAAACTGGCCAACATAGAGGGCTAAATAGAGGGCTAAGTGAGAAGTTGGATGGTATTGACCTCTGCAACAAGGAACATAACAGAAAGTATCTAATCTGGGTGGTGGAAAATATGGAGAGGAGATGTACAAAAGGGTGTTCACTTAAACTTCTGGTGGCCTGAAAAGTTCATCTTTGAAAACTGGGATGACCATGAAAATCCTTAAAACTTTCATAGGGAGCTGAGATGAATTATATGCTTATAAGACTGTGGTTCTAAACTATTGGGATTAAATGCTAAAACAGGCAGCATGCGCTGACTCCCATCTCAAATGAGCCAACCAGCTTGAGAGAGCAGTGACTGTGCACTACCACAATTACAGGGAGGGTTTACTTATTGCAGCAGCCACCTATGAAATTAGGACTTCAATGATCAAATAGAACAGGCTGCTCCTTTTTCAAGCTTTTCTTTGAATATTCAAATGAAAAGTTTTCACTTCGGGGCTTTGAAATCAGAAAAAAATACTCCAGGTGCTATTGCTTTTTGTGTCTCTGCTGTGATCAACCTAACTTGCAGACAGATATTCAAAGACTTTGCAGTTCTCTTTGTAAGCATGAAAACACTAGGTAGAATCATGGAATGGTTCAGGTTGGAAGGGACCTGGTTCCAACCCCCCTGCCATGGGCAGTGACATCTCCCACCAGACCAGGTTGCTCAAAGTCCCATCCAGCCTGGCCTTGAACATCTCCAGGGATGGGGCATCTACAGCTTCCCTGGGCAACCTGTTCCAGTGCCTCACCACCCTCATATTAAAGAATGTCTTCCTAATATCTAATCTAATTCTCCCCTCTTTCAGTTTAAAACATTACCCCTCATGCTATCACTACGCTCCCTGATAAAGAGTCCCTCCTCATCTCTCCTGTAGGCCCTCTTTTAGTACTGGAAGGCTGCTATAAAGACTCCCCAGAGTCTTCTCTTCTCCAGGGTGAAAAACCCCAACTTTCTCAGCCTGTCTTCATAGGAGAAGTGCTCCAGCCATCTGGTATCTTCGTGTCCCTCCTCCGGGCTTGCTCCAACAGCTCCATGTCTTTCTTATGCTGCAGGGCCTAGAGCTGGATGCAGCGTTCCAGGTGAGGCCTCACCAGAGCAGAGTAGAGGGGCAGATTCATCTCCCTTGACCTGCTGGCCATGCTTCTTTTGATGGAGCCCAGGATGTAGTTGGCTTCCTGGGCTGCAAGCGACATTGCTGGGTCACATTGAGTTTCTCGTCCACCAACACCCCCAAATCCTTCTCCTCAGGGCTGCTCTCAAGCCATTCTCCACCCAACCTGTATTTGTGCTTGGGATTGCCCCAACCCAGGTGCAGGACCCTACACTTGGCCTGGTTAAACTTCATGAGGTTTTCACAGGCCCACCTCTCAAGCCTGTCCAGGTTTCCCTGGATGGCATCCCTTCTCCAGCGTGTTGATGGCTCCACACAGCTTGGTGTCATCAGCAAATTTGTTGAGGGTGCACTCAATCCTGCTGTCCACGTCACCGACAAAGATGTTAAATAGTACTGCTACTTGTCACTGCTTGTCACTTGGACATCAAGCTGTAGGATCCTTTCTGACCAAAAAGGAAACCTTGAAATTGTTCTACAAAAAAAGCACCTAAAAAAGCTATGCCTTAAGTGTCTAAGTTGTCCATGAATTAAAGGAGATGCCTCAGAAGGCCTGAAGAAGAAAATTCTTCCATCTGGTATAGAGGCATATTTTTAAGGAAGATCTCTATCCAAGGGGCCTTCAAAACCTTGCTTCTCTCCGTTTACTGAACAGGGAATGTTGTCACATAAAATGTACTATATTCCAAAATATAGTCACAGGTTAGGTGCCTAAGTTAGATGAGCTGGATCCATTGTGTAAAGTTTGTCTTTCTCTCTACTCTTTTACTCTTAAGTGCCCCCTATATAAAGACTGTAAAGGTGTTTTAATATATAAAGAAGCACCACACTCCTGTGAAGAAAGCAAACATTATTTCCATTTCCCCATAAGAAAACTGACCCACATAAAAAATGAGTTAAGTTAGATCTGCAATGCATACTTATGAACTCAAGTTGTATCTTGTCTTTCATTTCCAGCACTGCAAAGGAAAAAATCCATACCCCTGGTCAAATGCCATCTGCAAAAGGCTGAAAACACAACTGCTAAAATGCATCCTCCAAGCTCACATCAAACTATATTTTAGCTAAAAAATACCTTCTAGAGTCTAAGTTCTACTGCCCACAAGCTTTCATGATAATGTGCCTTTTTAATTTATGGTTTATTAATCTTATTCATGTTCCTCTACTTTATGTAAAAACCCATGAACTACCAGTAATTTCTGCCTTCTGGTTGTCTTTATGTCTGAAATATTTTCTTACCATTTCTTGGCTGGTTTGATTTCTTGGACTTTTCCAATTGAAAAATTATGAGTCCTGGCTTTTGTTTGGTTTGGTTTTGTTTGTAAAATATCTGATGATCTAACAAACAGAAAACCTTACAAGAAAAATCTTCCCTTGGAAAGAAGTTCTAGAAGTTATGTCTGATTTGTCATAGGTTTTCCCCTGGATGTAAACAACATTTATTTTAGCCAGTAGGAATCAACACAGCCAATATTAGAGGGCTGATCTAAAACTATATGATAATGACATTTGAACTCCTGCTGTCATTACTTTAATGGAAAGTCCTACTTTTAGTTTTGCTAACCAGGAGACAGGCAGAACAAGGTACTTCTTTAAAAGCCACATTTGCAAAATTTCTACATGAGGAAGTCCCTTTTCTATTTTTATTTCTGAAAAGGTACACCGTCCCTTATGCATACATGGAAGCCTTGTGTTGCCATATTATACTAGAGAATGACAGTAAACATCCCTTTTTGCTGAGATGGGAAAAGTTGGAGCACCAACAATCCCTCACTTCATGTTTTAAATACAAAAGCAACAGTGTGGTATTATTAAAACAGATATTAAAACTGAAAAAGACAGCAGTAGCTTCTTCAAAAGAAATGAGAATCATGGCTGATTTTACTGTCACTCATTCTGTTATGTGCAGCTCTCAGGCGTTTGCCTGTAGGTTTCTGTCAGACCCTGGCCACGTTTCAAACTCAAAGGGTCTGTCCTTCTGTGACTATTAACTTCGATGTAAGTCTGGTCAGCTTGCTGTCAGCCTCCCTCCCTCATTGCAAAGGGATCTGGAATGTGCAGTAGATTTTGCACTTGAATGACTCTTCCCCTCTGGACCACTGCTGCCCAGTTGGTCCTACTGAAGCGTAGCTAGAAGCTGGAAGAATTGAAGGTCTATGGTCCTGGATCTGATCTTCGGGGTTAAACATTCAATAAATATTTTGAGGTAAGGTGATTTTGGCCACATTAACTGAATCATCTGCCATGATATTTCCCCCCTTTTCAGAAACACAATTCAGTTATTCATGTGTGTTAATTAATAATCCTTCAAGAGCCAAAGCATTAGTACATCGTTTACTCCTTGCTGCCAGGAAAATTGTATTCATTGCTCAGTTGCCAGAAGAACAGAGAAACGGAAAAATAGGGAAAGACAGACTGCCCATTCTGTAAGAGCAGTGAAGGCGTGCATCAGACTTTCTTATCATCTCCTTGAACAAAAATATGCAGGCTTGGTGGTCAAATCGGAGACTTCAACAAATAAATCTCATAAACTGCCAACTCGTTTGGAAAAAAAGAAGTCCTTCCCAGGGCACTTTTCTTTCTTATCTGATATCAGAGCTTTATAACTGCTCTGTTTCCTTAACCACAAGATTCGTTAATGAGGACTACTCAGCACTGGCTACATCACAGCTTTGAGATAACGTCCCCAGCTGTGATTTAACGAGGGAAAATACATCCCTCCTGCAAAGATAAACAACATGAAACTTTCCCAGCATTATCTGTTCCAGTCTGGTGGAGAGGACATAGTTCAGTGCCGATGACACTGATCTGCTGCTGCAGGCGCCTCTCAGATGGAGCAGCTGAGCTGAGCACACAGTGTCCAGGGTGCTCAGGAAGCTTATCTTCATAACACAGGCCATGTAGCTAACTAACATCTAGAGCACTTCTTTTAACTGTTCTCATCTAACCATTCTTGAATAGCAGTTGGCTGTATGCTTATATTACTTTAAACGGCCTGTTTGTTTTATGCACACCTTTTCTCCCCATTTGTCGCTGCAAAATTAATCAAATGGAAAACTTGCCTAAGAATTTATTAAAACATTCATTCTTATTCAGCAAAGCTATCTATTTATCAAAGTAATCTATTTTCTCATACAAAATGATCTTATCTGTCCACATGAGAAGCCCTAAGAGAGAGAGAAACATAATTAATGTAGAGGTTTATGAATTCATTATATGAAAGTCCTGCCTGTCAGTGGAGAAGAATAGCTCATCCCCATCCCAAGATGTGTATTTCTGTCTCCCTTGTTTCCAGATAAGGCACAAAGATGGTATTTGGTTTAAGAAGGTTTTATTCTATGTCCAAGTGACAAGTTGAAAATATAAATATACGGGTCGTTCCTCAAGAAAACATTTTCTCCTACAAGATTGTGTAGTATTTGGAAAGCACCCAAGTAAGATCTTCATAAAACTGTCTGGTTTTCTGGTGGTTTTGTCCTCAAACAAAACAGATGTGCTCAGGTTTTGCTGCCCTCTGCCAGTACAGGCACAAGTACTGTGGTAAAGAAAAAAAAAAATCTGGTAACCAAGCCTTTGATATAGAAAAACCACATGGAGTTGAGTCATAAACTGTGGACGCGAGACAACTAATTATGGGTTATGTTAGGCATGGGGAACAGGTTAACTGCTACATAATTACAATTGAGATCGCTGTGGACACAGTCAAGGAAACCCAGTTAATAGAAAGAAGTAAATGAAAATGTATTGGTATCTACAAAGGAAAACAAGTCCTGGCTGTTTTCTTTAGCTTCTTCAGTGATTTCAGATGTTCTCCATCTTTTACCGCTGCTTAAGCATTATACTTACGAAGCCTAAACAGGGGTTTATATTTCGTGTTCTGCTATTTTTCGTGAGAACAGCAGGGAAGGCGTTAGTAAAGGCTTCTTTAATAAGTGCCCTGCACAGGCTGTAGTGCCAGTGGAGTGAAACTCCAGATCAAGCGACACAATGCAAACTGGAAATCTGTGAAATGGAAACTCCTGTGAAACAGATCGTCGAGCGGTGGAAAGGAGATGGGTGGTTATACCAAAAGCATTGGTAGTCAAAGGGCTATGGGGAAAGGAGAGATACCAGAAGCAGAACTTTTTGGAGGATGGAGAACGCTGTGGGCAGCAGAGGCCTGTGGCTGCCCTGGGCTCCTGGACAGCAGAGACAGCTCACCAGGGATCAGAGCTGTCTGCTCTAGGGCCACCTCTCATGGAGAAAAACCTTTGTCGGTCAACAACAAAGGAGCAAGAAAAGGGAGCTGAGTGTCCAGATGGGCTGCATCCCCAAGGCTTCCCTGAAGGCCTGACTCAGACTGGTTTGCAGGCTTCCCCATTTCCTCCTAGCTTGGTGGAAACTTTTGTCCCAGTTCCTTGAACTCGCCCTCCAAAAGTACACACCATTTCTGAGTACACACCTATATATAGCCTCCTTCTGCAACGCCACCTCACTGTCAGAGGCTGTTTCCCGTTGACACCAGCTAAATGTGGTATTGAAGTTTGAGGTTGAGGTGGTGGGTCTCTACCTGAGTGAGTAGGCAGGCAGCCAAATGGACATCCAGTTTGCTTGACCTTCCTGTGGCGTCACAACTCGCGCAGTGAAGTTCCCGGCAAACACTGTGGCTCCCTGGGTTTCTCTGTTTGCCACGATGATTACACTTCTGGTGCCCTTGCGGGATGCCATGGGTAAGCCCGGGTGGTGTGCTGCATGCCAGCAGCCACCAGCACAGGGTATCCCTCTGCCCCACCAGGCGTTTCCTTCCGGCTCTGTGGCTGGGGATGTACTCTTATGCAAGAGACCCAGGTGTGCTCCTGGTCTTTCAGGCACACAGGTTTTTGATCTGCAGCTGTAAAGGCACAGATGTCCTCTTCAGATCATCAAGGAGGATGTCACAATGTGCTTGAGCTTCTCTGTAAAAAATTCTGGCAGATTCTGGGTCCTAAATGTACTGGAGAAGGTGTTTCTGTTTAAAGCACATTGACATCAATATATTTACATGAGTTAATCATGTGGGAAATATCCAGTGTGTATAAATCCATCTAGCATCTCTCAAGCCTCCATAGCTTTTATTACTGAAAACAACTTAGTCATCAGCAGGCTTTAATTAGCTGCCTGCCTGCTTCCTCCCACAGATCGTCAGTGCGGAGATACCCCCGGTCCCAGAAACGATCCCTGGCTTTACACCGCGATTCATTTATTTTCTGTGCTGGGGAACAGACTTCCTCCTGTGTAACCGCTTCCAACTCTTTGCCAAGACTTTCCTTCTTGCCCAATGGTTACTTATACTCCAGCCCTTCGCACTGTGGGTATTTGGAGTGTCTATTAAAAAATTATGAAGGGCTTTTTTGAATACTAATGTAAATTGTGTTTTCCAGATCACCTTTTTCTGCAGCTCACCTTCAGGTTGTACTATTCCGGTCACTGACAAATTGCTGCTCCCCGCTCACCAAGCCTATGATTTAGAAAGACAGAAGCACTTGTGATTCCTCCCCACACAAGGAAACGTCCTGTCTCAAGACCTCAGCTGTGAGTTATGAGCGTGTGGAATTCTGCAGCCACTGCATATTAGAAATAACAACTAATTACAAAACTGCAGAAAGTGAAACATAATTACTGAGGAAGAGTATTTAAATGCCACTGTAGTTTATTTTGACAGATGAGCCTGTCTTGAAAATGAAGGATTTCCCACAGGAGAAATAAAGATTCTCAAGTTGCTTTGTGATCTAAAGGCAATTTCTATACTTTTCTTTTTATTGCCTCCTTTGAAGGGAATCAAGACGCAGAGAGGCACAGGGTTAAGAGTGGAATGAACATTAAAGGCTCCTGACACTGTGACAAGACTCTGGAAAAGATTTTGAGAGACTCCAAACCTGTGATATTTTTTGTTGTTTCTCCTGGCAGTGGTGCAATAGGATTTAAAGCAAATTTGGGCCCTGATGGATGACAATTGCTGCTCCCAGGGAAAAAATAGGGGAGATGATTTCAGAAAGCCTTTATATATCATCAAGCAAGGACCATATACATCAAGGTTTGGGGGTCCATTTCCAAGTAATCTGACCAGAAAATACAGGAAAAAGGGGAAAAAAAGAAACTAAGAAAGTCAGCACTCTGGGGGACCTGAGAAATGTTGGTTTATCCAGGCTACTTACTGTACAAGAAGGGGAAAGCAACAGTGTAGCTTTGTTGATTGCTGTAGTCATTTCTATAGCTAGAAGTACCTGCTTTTGTGTGTTTCTGGCTGATGCTGGCTGGGGGAGTTATTCAAGTTCTTGTGATAGGCAGGTGGTCACTCCCAGGGGTGTGCTCTGCACCACACCTCACTGCGCTTCTTCTGGATAAAGATCTTGACATTATATTCAGACATAAACATATTCTTCTGATTTCATTAATTTAGGGACCTGAGGTAGTTTATAGATCATTCTGTGTCTTGGTTGAACCAGTACATGAGTCTGGAGTCAACTGACTTAGGCATCCATCCTTAGGCACCAAAACCAAATTCAGTATGTGTCACTTTTAGATTTATACCATGGATCAGCTCTACCCTGACAGTTCACATAAGCCAAACTTGAAGTTTCATATCCAGTTCAGAAATCCTCTTACATTTGCTGCTCAAGTTTAGTGAGAGTACCTCTGGTGCTGTCTAATCCACAAGCATTGTCCTTTTTCTATTTTCCCATTTTTTTAAACTTTAAAGTTTCTCTCCTTTTATAGTTGTATTTTTGTTGCAGGCACCCATTTCCTTCATGTCCAATTTAGGTATGGGCCACTTTCCCAGAACTAAAATGAAGGCATGAGTAAGGAAAATGGTACGCAGAGTGTTAGCACGGGTGAAGAGTAGGTGCCCTCCACTAGTGCCAGTGAAGCCTTATTATCAACATGACAAGCCAGTTCAGAGCTGCCATTAAGGCAGCTTTATTTTGGCATAGGAGGAAATGATCAATCATTTTTAAAATTGAGTTTCAACTTTACAGACTCACACCAGGGAGTAAAAAATTACCTCTTTATTTATTTGGGCTGGACACATGGAAGGACCATTCATCTGTGGCCTCCTCCAAAACATCTGGAAGTCAGCAGGATTGACTTCAGGAGGGGTTTTGGCCTCAACGCAAGTGTGCCCATGTGACTAGCAATGCCACAGCAATTTTTACTCGCATGGAGCAACTTCACATCATATTCTTCTCAGTTGCCTAGATGAGCGAGCCAGAGCAGCAGAGAAGCAGCCACCCATATTTTGTACCCCTGGACAGAGAACAGATAACTTGGCACATATAAAAAGTCCTGCCAGTTCTGCATCCAGCTAGCATCTTCCTGTGGGGTTTTGCTTTCTCTGTGGAATATTTTTACTTTTCTTCCCATTAGCCATATCATCAGATTCCACATATGCCTGGTAGTCATTTCTAGAAAGCAAAATAATGGCAAATGTTGCCATTTTATCAGTGAAGCTAAACTGCGATTTCTCAGGAAGGTGAAAACTGGGTGCATACAAGTGCTTAGGGGCCGGGCTGCTGCTTCTTCCCATCTTGCAGTAATATGTATCGTGTTAAAATTTGAAAACAAGGAGTGAGCATGCATAAAAAAAAAAGTTCCTAATTCTTTTTCCAAGCATATTTTCTTATTTACCCAAACAAATAGGTAAAACTATCGTCAGGAAAACATTGTTACATGACCATTGCCCAAAGTGTATTCTTACCACTGGATCATAATTCCCTTTCTTTCCATTCCTTAAAAGTTCATTCAGTTCTAACTTCTACAGTAATGTTTATCTAGAGTACCTAATTATATAGTGCAACCTGCATCTGGAGTGCTGGTTCAAGGTTATTATAGTTCTCCACAGACATAACAAAAATATTGTTTTAAACTTATCCATTGAGGAAAAATGGCTGCATTTACCACTGATAGAAATATATGGACGTAAAATACAATTATTAGAACTTCATAAACAAAAGAGTGTTGTCTATTCAGGTGACTGAATTTCCTCCATGACACTTGCTGTCAAAGAAGTATCTCCTTTTTGTTTTTGCTGCAGACATAAATTCTGACAAAATTAAATGAAATATATTAGATGTGTAAATGACAGATTGTAGTGATAAGCAGATAAGAAAGGTGAATTTTAAGAATGTTTGTCAGTATATGTTTCTTGTTGGGAATATTTGATAATATTAATGAAATATGAGTAATGGTTTAGGAATAATAATTTAATAGTTTTTCAGTTATCAAGATCTGAAAAAGAAGCTCCTACTTAATCTACATCATAGTGATTATATGCAGAGCACCATTACTTTTACTACAAAGAAGAAAACTTCTTCTTTGGCAGCAGTAAAAGGAAAGTGGGTAGATAAAACAAACTCTTTAATTCATATGTCCTTACTCATAGGTTTCCCGTCAAGCATGGTTTCTTCTTTATTTAGAATCAATACTAAGTAAGGAAAGGATAAATATATAAATCGCAAAACTCTTTCTGTGGGTGTATTGGTAGCCAAAGTAAATTGTCTGAGGTTTGGAGAGACCATGTGCTTGTTCTGTATTTGCTCTAAAATTCAGAAGTGATGAAGAAATATTTTGTTTCAATCCCTAGAATGAGGGCCGTGAGCCGTGCCGGGAGCCCTGGACGTGTTTACGACACACGACATTCCTGATAGATGCCTCGCTCCTCACTTCCATGGTATTCCCGGTCTCTGTGGAGAGGGTGAAGTCTCACATGCAGCTGAAAATGGGAAGTTGGGCGCCTTTGTCCAGGGCGAGCTATTGCTTCTGCCATGCCAAGTGAGTGCAAGGCAAGAATGCTATAGGACCCTCTCCTAACGGATTTATACTGTGGAAGCCTGATCCTGCTAACAACTTGGGCAGCTGCTTGAGTGAAAAGATAAAAGTAATCCCTTTAAAGTCAGCAATGACTTTCATATAAAGTATATGATTATTTTAGCAACAGTGAAATAAATAAATTGTACTTTTACACCCACCCCTACCCCCCAAAATAATAACTCACTGTCACTGGGCAAGTCACTTACAATTTCTCTGTGTCGGTGCCCTTTTGTGAAATGGAAGCAGTAAAATGTCCAGCTGATGATGTGATAGCATTGTGGAAGTTCACATTTGTGGCACGTCCTAAAAACATCACAAAAAGGTGAGTCAGAGGTACAGAAACTCTTTTTTTTTTAAATTATTTTGGTTAGTTGCTTGGGTAAGACAGCCCTCAGATAATGAAGTCAGCTGAGGGAAATCACAAGTTTATTAAAGCTATAATTTAATATTACTTGAAAGCTCCTGGGGTTTTAAATGTGTGCCAATATTTTTCACTCTTCTTAATGATCAGAAAGAGCCTTCACTTTTATCTGGGTAAAAAATAGTATCAATATTGAAATAAGTTTGGGAACATGGGAATTGCTCTTTCTAGGTATTTGAAGTAAAGTAAGTTTAAAAAATAGGAAGGTATGAAATACACATGTATGAAGTAGGTACTTCTATGCAACAGGCTTCATCAAAGCTGTGAGGTTCTTAAATCCACAACCACTTAAGTGCTACCTTCAAAATCAGGCATGTTCACTCTCAACACTATTTGGGCAGATAAGCCTGGTGAAGTACTGTAGAAAACTCCTTCACCTTTCATAAAAGATTTCAAGCCATGAGAGGTTAAACACCATCTCAAAATATCTGAGTGCAGCCAGCTAGCAGGGTCCAACTCTTGCTTAGTAATAATTGCCAGAAGTGGATCAATATCTGGAAGAACTTGCTTGCATTATGTTACCCTACAGTTTGATCAAACTTCCTTCCTACTTCCTTCCATTCCTCTTTCCTTCCTTCCTTCCTTCCTTCCTTCCTTCCTTCCTTCCTTCCTTCCTTCCTTCCTTCCTTCCTTCCTTCCTTCCTTCCTTCCTTCCTTCCTTCCTTCCTTCCTTCCTTCCTTCCTTCCTTCCTTCCTTCCTTCCTTCCTTCCTTCCTTCCTTCCTTCCTTCCTTCCTTCCTTCCTTCCTTCCTTCCTTCCTTCCTTCCTTCCTTCCTTCCTTCCTTCCTTCCTTCCTTCCTTCCTTCCTTCCTTCCTTCCTTCCTTCCTCTGCCTGTTCTGGAAATAGTAAAAAAAATGATCTGAGCACTCAAGACAAACATGCCAAATGGAGGGAGAGGCTTTATTGGCTCAGCTCCAAAGGAAATGAAATTACTTTGAGGAATTTTCAAATTTTTGCATGAAATTAGCTGCATGCCAACCCACATGTTTAGATGTGGGTCAGATGAAAATTACTGTCACAGGAGATGTGGAAGGTCAAATGATGAGACAACCCGCTCCTCGTGCTTGTGTCCAACAATGACAAAAATCTGGACGGAAGTGGTAACACAAAGGGGGCTATCTGGGATTGCAGGCTGCCAGCGCTGCACAGTGTTTTTCTTGCATGTCCATTCAGAATTGGAGGACATAGCAAAAAACAATGCTGTAAGGTTGATCCAAATAAATGTGTTTCTGGAGCCATTGGATTTCAGGGGCACTAACACTGAGCTTGCCAGAAGATCATTTCTTTAAGAGAAAGACGGCTGGTGTAGGAATGGAGATGACATGAAAGCCATACTGGGGCAGCTGGGATGGTGGTGTGGGTGGCCCAGATATTAGGCAACATGCCTCAAACATTGGATTGCAAGGTGTTGGGAAACGGCTGCAGAAAATGTCTGACCAGACTTCTTATGGAATAAATACAAGAAACAATTCATCATTTCAGAGTGGAAAGTTTGGGGGAGGATGACAACCTTTCCAACCTTGTTCTCATTGTTTATTTCAACCTGTAGAAATGCTAGGAAAGGTATTTTCTCTATATACTACAGCCCACAGTACCCAGAACAGGGGAAATAAAGGGTATGATGATGTTTTAGTTATAACACAATACTAACAATGATCTCTTGTTTGACAGCTAAGACCCTGGCTGAGTAGTACAAGACATAAAAGCCCCACGGGTTGTAGGACCAAAAAAGAAAAAGGAAAGCAGGAAGAGCTCCAGCAGCGAGACTGACAGCCAAGGGGAAGTGGAGTCCATTGGTCTCTTCAAGCCTGAGACACAGTATGTGGATTTTCTGGAGCTGAGGAAGAGCCTGATTAGAAATATCAGGAAAGAAAGCAAATTTTACAGCCCAGACCTGGAATATGGCTTGCGGACATGGGTCAGGGTGGAGAAGGGAGGATGCAGAAGCTAAGGATGAATTCATCAGTGCAAGTGGATACATGAAAGAAAACATTTCTAGTCTAAAAGTCTAGTTAGTCTAAAGAAGGTGGGAGAATTTCACCCCCACCAAATTAATGATAGGAGTCCTTGGGGTGAGATCATTGTTTCCCGAGAGGGTAAGGTAGGACCAAGCAAGGTGCTCTCGGCTTGCGGCTCCATCCACAGAAAGATCACCACAAAGCCAAGCAGGGAAAGCATACAGCAGCAGAACTGAGAACAGACAGGTCCATCTGATACAAGTACTTAAATCCAGATATACCTCACATTTTTCCAGACTTCAGTCAATGCTATTATAGAGGGCGTTGTGGGAACTGGCAAATTGCTGCTATGAGATGATGATCCTGCTGAGCCCAAGTTAAAGGAAAACAGTAATTAAAAATTTTGGAAAATCCTTTGTTCCACTCACAGTACAGAATTAAGGGAAAGCTGAAGTAATCAATCCAATGCAGTACAATATCAGCAGCTCCTCTTATTCTGAGTTAAACCTTTACAATTCATACACTGAATTAGCTATCGGTATTTTTTTAACCACATGGAAGATTATTTTTCAGATGAGATTTTCACATGAGGTGAATGCTCACACAACAGCAAAATGCTCCCAAGTATGTTGGGAAGGATAAACAGGATGCATTAGAGTGTCACATCCCAGAGCTCCTTCAGGCCTCCCTGCCAAACCAGCCGAGTGCGATGGATGTGATGCTCCTTTGGGAACTGCACTTCAGTTGTATATCTGGCTGGTTTCAGTGTGCATTCCCTTTACACCCATGCTCAAAAGCTCCCAAGAACCATCACTGAATTCCCCTCAGGGCAAAACTGGAAAAAAAAAAGAGG
>NW_015094509.1:17861418-17913636 GCF_001431845.1 Calidris pugnax | reverse complement strand
GGGGGGGAAGATATGAAACACCAGCCTTTTGCTTTCCATGTTTTTCTCTTTCCAGCATTATCAAAGTATGCAAAAACCGATGGTCCCAAAGAAGAATAATATGGTTTCTCACTGGATATGAAACATGACAAATTTTGTTCTACTTCAAGCTAGGGGACAATAGGCTTACTGTGGAAAATTTGCCCTGGTGTTTTGGTTTTTTCTTGAGTTCCACTAAAGAAAAAGAAAAAATAAAAATGGAATTTGTTTTTTGAATTTCAAATGCTTGAAAAGCTTTCACTCAGATAACACAACACAAACCGTAAAGCATGTGGGTGCGTTGGCAACCCATTTGGGTTTTAATGAGCATCATGTATATTTTTACTGGGGAGAAAGAAGTTCCTGTGTTTTTTTTCCAATATACCATTGCTTTAGTGGGAGTCAAAAGCGAAGTGAAACCATCGTGTTAACCGAGAGGATACCAAGATGATAGTGTTCTTCGGTTGTTCCCAGCACTAATACCCACTTGAAAGCAGTAAGGAGAACTTATTTCCTTTTGGGGGGTTTATTTTAGCATACGAAATATGGCAGATAGCATAATTGGATTTTAAATATCTGATCCAAATTTATTTCAGGGGATTGAGTCAAAACAAATACAAATTCAAGTTTGCCTAGTGCATTTAAAAACTGGCAGCACACGCATTTCAGGACCTCACCAATTACAGTACTTCACTTATTTCTGAAACAGTTGGTTGCATATTATTTCTATCTAAAACCGTGTCCCACACTTTCAGGCTTAGTTGCGGGTTCGTAAGTGTTTGTTCTATTATTCAATCATATTATAAAATGAACCACATTTTCCAATAGCTACTTCATGTTCCCTATTTCATTTTTAATTGCGGCGTTTCTTCAAACATCAGTTGTCCCACAGGATTTCATTTTTGGACCACTTTTGCAAGCCACTAAAAATGATGAATTCTTGAAGCTTGCAATCTGAGCTCCCTTTAAACCCACATACCAAAATCTTATCCAAAACCATGTCAAAGAAGCCAAAACCAACCCCATACCACTTCCTAGGTCTAAGTTGCATAACGAATAGACCTGTACCCTCCCATAAAAAAATAAAGGACCCTGGCCTGCTGTATTTTTCATGGACAGAGTTACTTCAATATCCAGGAGGCATCAGTATTTTCTTGCATCATGTAAACATGAGCTTTGTGTCATTTGTATATGCTTTTAACTCTTGCATTTTAAATCCTCTGATTCCCTGTGGTCTGGTGACATTGTTTGTCACTCAAATACAGAGAAAAAGAGTTTGTGATTACTGACAGGGTAGTTTTCATCAGCTAATGATGAATGTCTAAAATGAACGTCTAAAACTGTTCAGATGTTGCTGGTAATTGTTGTCCCATACCCATTTTTCTCCTTAAGGACCCTTTTCTGCCCTGTGTTGTAATTGTTAGGACATCCCATGTTCTTTCAGATAAGTGCATGGATCTTTCAATGTGACCCTAAAGAATTTACAAAAATATCTCAGTCCAGTAATCCAGCTTTCTGAGGAAAAAGACAGGTCATTATTACAAAGTCCACATGTGAAGAAAGCAATCAATCACCATCTTCTGGTGGAATAGCAAAAAAATGCTGGTGAGGATGGGGTTGCTTCCCAGTGATGGCTGGGATCCAAGCAATCATCAAGTCTCAAGCAGGTCAAAAAGG
Source organism: Calidris pugnax (assembly GCF_001431845.1). Classification (NCBI taxonomy): domain Eukaryota; kingdom Metazoa; phylum Chordata; class Aves; order Charadriiformes; family Scolopacidae; genus Calidris; species Calidris pugnax. The sequence goes on along the minus strand of NW_015094509.1, from coordinate 17,911,941 downwards.
ACATGCAGTTTCAGCTACATCTCCTGTTACCATCCCTGTCGTAACTTCTTGTAAACCCATCAAAATTATCAAAATTTAATTTTGCACGTATTATATGTTGCAAAGGACTTTGAGTGGAATTCCTTCCTTTACCTGAATTCTCCTGAACAGTTTTTGCTCTGTGACCACAGTAACTCATTCCTGCGTCTTTTAGGACAAGAATCCTCAGATTTTTCGGGAAGGCCAAGAAGAGCAAGACGATGCTGTGTATTTTGCTTTCATATCCAGTGAGAAACCAGAAGTATTTCTTCCTAAACTGTAAGGAAGAACATGATACCATTGCTAGAAGCAAGGCCTAGGCTAGATCCTCCTTTCTCCGGTTCTGAAATGTCTCTTTCGGAAACTCTAGTCCACAAAAGTCAGATGAACAAAGGTGTTTGTGAAGCATGATAGACATGTCTCAGAATATAAAGAAAAAGTCTATGCCCATAAGGCAAGCAGATGCAGGTGCACGTTCTGGTCCCTTGCTAAGGAATCTGTAGAGCTTCCAGCCAGGAAGTGTCATGGGAAAAGTCTGTAAATGGAAGATGTAGAAAGAAAAACCAAGAAAAAATGCAGAGTATAGAGAAACAGGGCGTAAGGGTGGACCTACACTCTGGTTCAGCACTTAGCTCGCAAGCTTTTAGTATATAGCTCCTTTCGATGGCCCTCAGCATTCTTCATAACCTTCAGCTTAGTTATGATTCCACATCACAGGAGCGTTATAGCAATATCGTTTTGGGTGGCCAAAATTGTGACAGGTTTACATCTGGCAGAAAAGGTCGTATTTGCCTTGACATGAGCATAAAAATTGCTCTTGGCCAGAGTTGCTCCTTAGGAGTCCAGGTACACAACTGGAATGTGCTGACTGCTGTGTTTCTCCATCCTACAAGTGTCAGTCACGCTTTCTCAAGGAGGAGTGCTGGTATAAATTCTGCCAGCTCTTCTGGCTGTCTTCCCTGCCCAATTCATCCTGTCTGGCATGAATGGTGAGATCTCAGCCAGGGCTTAAGCTCATCAAAGTGGTCCATCACTCATCATCCACATCAGAAATGACAGTGATGTAGAAGCTGAAAGCCATCAGTGAATTGGATGCACCAAAGTCAATGTTCCTCCCTAATCTTTCCAGTGTCTTTATACAAAAGCTAAGCCAGAATCAAGGGGATATAAATTAACAGAGGAATACAAATTGACTCTAGACTATAGATCCCCGTTAATCTCCTCTCCCAAAAGAAACACTGGAACTGAAAGCTGTTATCACAGATACTTTCCTAAGGTTTCCTCACTCTTCCAGTACTTCTATGTGAACTTCTCAATACAGATATCAGGCCGCATACTACTGTGTTCTATAACAAACAGTATAAACTACTGTTCAGTAAAGTTATTCTTCCATGCTTATTCACTTTTTAATTATCTATAGTCCAAAGTTCATTATGAGCTGTATACATACATCTGTGTCTGGTTGAGTGTTGGAAATGAAGAAAGCAAATTCCAAATAGAGCCATTCTGCATACAGCTTTGCAGGAGGACATTAAATTAAGATTATAGTTGGTATCTGTAATTTTAATGTTTCTTAACATCTGAGAGCCTGTCTTGCAGCTAGATTTCTTTGTATGAAAGAGGGTTTGTTTGCAATTTTTAAGATTCTTTGAAAAGCCAACAAAATCCTCTAATTTCTCCATGCAGAATTGTATTGACAGCGTGGAAGGGTCATTGACAGGGCTGGAATTTCTAGCCAGAGAAAGTAACATCAGGCTGTCACCTTCTGGGCACACCAGCTTTCTAAGGGAACATGAGATGCAGTCTGAAAGTAAACTTCCCAGATACTTTGTAGATGCAGACAAATGGCAAGTCTCAGCAACTGGGTATAATTTCAAGTCCTGATGGTCACAGATCCTGTGTGCCGATTCACAAGTCTTTTGTTCTTTATTTTTCTTTTCTTCCTTGACACATTTATGACCTGTTTTTGCTTTATTCCCTCTAGTCCTTTCTTATCTCAAAGCTTCTCTGTCCTGTCCGTCTGTGTAGGAAGCCCCATACTCAAACGTTATTCAACGTAACATAAAACTTTCTCTTCCCATCCACAGTCTTCCCTGTTTCTGCTTTTTGTCCCTAATTTCCTTGTTCTTCTTTTTCTTCTTTTTTTTACATGTGCACAATCCTGGCTCCACATCCAGTATCTCCAAATCAGTTCTGTATCTAGAGAGCCTGCTTCCCATTGTATTTCCAGCTTGGGGTCTTCATTTCAATCTTTCCATTTTTCCAATCAATTCTCACTAACTCCCATTGCTAACTCTCTCCTTAGGCTGCTCAATCATCTCTCCTTTCTCAGTCTCTCTTCGTCCAGATTGGCTTCTCATCCAATCTGCTCTCCTTTGTAACTACCTCCTAATCCCAACAGTGTATACAGGTGACCTATATCCTTGTTCTCACCTTTCTTTGTGGTTTTTCATCTAGGCAGCATGAGTTCCTTCATGCCTGCCTTCGTTCTGCTCTGCTCTTGCCAGTCTCAGTTTTTCATATTGCCCAAGTTCTTCCTCACTAATTTTACATTATGGTCTCCTTGTCCAACCAGCTTCTCTCTTTATTTTCTTTTTGACAAAACCTACAAGCTCCCATGCTTTTCCAGATCAGCTTCTCAGTCCTCTCTGTCCGCACATCCAAAATCTTGGTCTTTTCTTGCCTGGTCACAAATTAGATGATTTCTTGCTCTCTGTTGATCTGGTGGTGTACGGGCACAGGAGTCAGGCACCAGTTTGCTGCCACTTTAAAAAGCATCTGCAAGGGAATCCTGGGTTGATAAGGATGCAAGAGGCTCAAGTCACTCTGTGAAGATAATGCAGTTGGCATGCAAAAGGTAGCACATGCTCAGGACAGACAGGAATTTTGAGGAATTTATCTGCCAAATTCTACCATATTACTAATGAATAGGGTTTAAAATCCGGCCAAATATGGGCAAATGCTTATGTGTCTGGCACCAGGATGCCTCCAGTCTGCCAACCTTCAAGTCAAACCATGGAGAAGCTAGCATTTCCAAAAAAGAATTCTTACAACCAATTCATTAACATTGGCAAAACAATGTCTTTTTTCTTAATCTTTTTTCTGGGAAATAGCATAACCATTTTTGCTGAAACTTTCCAAAAAAAATCTAAGCAGAGGCAGACACCCAGCATAAAAATTCACAAAGTTATAAATAACCAGAATAGGGATTTATAATTAGAAGCATTGGGTAAATTTATTGTATTGAGTCGCATAGTACCGATAACAATCATTTTTATTACTGTAGCCCCAAAAATGCTGCTCAGGGACCACAACTCCACTGTGTTAAGTGTGAACTAACATGAAACAGGGATATGTCTACAATATTGTTTTCCCAAAGAGCTCATAACTCAAAGTTTAGACAACAGAAAACAGGTAGAACCAGACATGTGGGAAGTGCAAGGAAACAATAAGAAAACAGTAGTCTGTGACTTGCAAAACATCTCAAGATACCATCAGTCTATGTACTGTCAAGATTTTTATAGGTGTTTGGAAAAATAGGAGCTTATAAGGCAAATGAGACTTGATCAGAGGATGATGAGGTAGTTTTGCAGATACTTACAGAACCATGTGGTCAGGATAGCAAAAAGCATGAAGGAATTTAAGTGAAACTAATCAGCCATGCTGTGGACCTCTGGGCAGATGACATCCAGCAGCAAGAAAGGGCCAAGAAGTAGAGTGAGAGCAGGCTGGAAAGTAAGCCAGAGTCAGTGATGGCACACAGGAGGGATTGCCATATGTGCCCATCTCTGTGCAGTGAGGGGTCTGTACGACCTAAGGACAAATTCCCCATTCTTTCCACCTTCTTGCCACCACAAAAAGGAAACACAGACCGCCTCTTTCACTGTTGTGTGCATGGGAAGGATGATTATTGTCTTTGTCCCCCAAGAGAGATTGGTTGGAGGTAAAGTAAAAATAGATAGCATAACTAAAGCGGGGATTTCCTGGGTGTGGGATAGACGTGACCTTATCAGCTTGATTTCAAAGCCTGAAACTCTCCATCATCCTTAGTGCTGCGCCGCAGCCTCCTCCTCCGCAACACAGGAGGCGGCTGTAGCCCCGGGGCTCTTATGTGCAGACGGGTGGGTGTTCAAGGCTGCGAAGATTCATTCCCCTTTCCCAGCAAGAGGATTGCAACACAGCAGGGAGAAATTTCACCCTGGGTGGAGGGGGCCTCCCTTGAGGCAACCAACCTCAAGCCTGTCCAGCCAGGTTGGCCATACCTACACCCCAGGAGTTACAGCTGTAGATATGGCTGTAGTAGAGCATTGACCGGTGTTTCTGCAGCTGGTGTGAGAGCCGTGACACCGAACGTGTATGCCTTGCAGGAAAGTCAATCGTGTGAGTGAGGCTGCAAATGTCCATGGCTCTCAGCAGCCGGGAAAAACAAGTCTGGGAAGCGCGCCGGCTTGCTCTCTGTCCGGGTGGTGACAGCGATGCTCTGTGGGCAGGGGCCAGGAGGGACAGCGGGGACGGTGGGGGTCTCTGCGGACCATGTCCCGTGGCGTGGGACGATGTGAGGCAGGAGCGTGCAATGTGAGTGCCATCTGCTGGGCTGGGGAGTGGCGCGGAGGAGCCCGGCGCTGCCATCGCCCTGCAACAACTGCCCAACTTCACCCGACATCACCCACTGTCACCCTACAACAAGCACCTGACGTCAATCACCATCACCCGGGGATGACCACCCAACATCTCCTACCATCACCCTGCAACACGTGCTCGACATCACCCTCCATCGCCATATGATGAGCACCCACTATTGCCCACCGTCACCCACCGTCACCCACCATCACCCACTGTCACCCTGTGACATGCACCCAACACCGCCTGACATCAATTGCCATTGCCCCACAACAAGCACCTGCCATCACCTGTCATCACCCACCATCTCCCTGTGGCGTGTGCCCAACATTGCCTGACATCACCCATCATCACCCTGTGATGAGAGCCCAATCATCACCCACCACTGCCCACCATTGCCCCGCAATGAATGCCTGACATTATTGCACAGCATCGCCCCACGACGAGCACCTGCCATTGCCTGCCACCAACCCACACACATCCTGTGGTGTGGGTGACATGTCCCCCAACCTGCTGGCTAGGGCTGGCTGCCCACGACCAGCACGGCCTATGCAACAGCCCTCTCCCTGCACACAAAGCACAGGAACAGCATGTTATCCAGAGGGGCAACGGTGGTGGAGTTCTACCCCGAGCATGATGCTGGCACAGCCATCTCCAGCATCCCCACTCCAGTCTCTGTGAGGGGCTGAGACAAAGGGGTGCTGAGTCTTCTGCTGTGTGACCCACCCTGGTCCCACTGGGCCCTCAGGGCAAGCTCAGTGCTGTATTCACACCCACTGGCATGCCCACAGCTTATGCTGCCCAGCTCTTGATTTCTCTTGCAGGTGGCATGAAGCTGATTTCAGAGTTTTGCCTGCAAACTTGCAGCATCTTAAGTATCAGTAATTTAGATTGAGTGAGACATCCATGGTGGACACTGCAGTTTGCCTCTTCCTGCAGAAAACATCCTTTGCTCTCTGTTGGGTTTATCATCTTTGGCAGGAAGATGAGCTCTTGAAAAAGCTTAAACCTCCTCTCCAGAAGAACTGGGGGGGGGGCTCATCTTCCCAAAACAGTTATTCATCAGTCCCTGGACCTTAGCTGAGAGCATGCAGTCTCCCACTAACTCCAAAAGCTGTCTCTGTGGGCCATAAATATTCTCTCCTACAACAACCAGCATTTGTGACCCGAGTGGCTGGCCAAGGTGAGAGTGGATCATTGGAGGGGATGGAGCAGCATGAGATAATCTCAGCTGTTTGTTCGCGCTGGAAAATTGCTGGAGAAACACCACCATTCCAGTGCCAGTGGCCTGGTGTGACCTGCTTTGCTGCAAATGCTTCTTTTTGGCTCTTACTTTCAGCTTCTCTTCACCACACATTCATAAAGTTTCAGGGGAAAAATATTCAGAGTATTTTCTGATGGATTTCACCATTATCTTCATACTGAGTTCACTGAGAAAAGGAAGCCCAAGACCCATGACTCCTGTGTTGACATTTCTGGACACATCTATGACCATACTGGCCCTTTCCTTGAGGATTCACACAGAAAGCTTGCACTTCTCTCTTTTTCAGAGCTCTTGCAACCATTGCCTACATTTCTTTTTCCTGAGATACTACTTTCACTTGATTTTAATAAAAGTCAATTGATTTGAAAAGGCGCGACTTAAGAAATTATCTTTTTTGCCCTATAAATATTACTTTTTACCACAAGAAAGACCCCATTTGATGGTAATTCCCAATGACAGCTACTTTATGAGATTTGCAGTGGTAATATGTGAAGTTAATATGTGTACATTTCAGGTAGACATGAGCATATTTTCTATCCTCATTGTTGGAGGCTGTGGGCTGAGGCACAGCAGCAGTCTAACAATTTAGGGCATGATAGCTTTGATGAGTAGCTGTGTGCATGTCCTTAGTCCATAGCAAACATGAGATAAAGCATTTCAACTTAAACCTGAGTAGATGTGCACCTTACTGTACATGTTGACTTCTAAACCACTGGGAATTCATTCAATAATTCCTTAACCCATGAGAAGTCACTTATTTGTCTGAGTCCTCAGTTAGGGATGTGGTCTCAGAAGCTCTTCCCTTAGCACATCTCCAGGATTCTATTTTCTCTGGAACCACCAATGTGAAATAATCAAATAGCACATGTTATTAAATATAGAGAGAAAATGTATTTGAAAAGGAGTAAAAAAAGAAGATTTGAATAACATCCACATCCAGATTTCAAGAGAGGTGAATTTCTTACATCTGTCTCTTTGGCCATTTTTTTTGTCAACTCTGCCAATAACTGCTGTTATCTAGGCAGAGACAATCTCTGTGTTGTGGCCAGAGGTCTTCCTTTTCAAATCTATGCTAAGCGCAGAGGCTGCTTCTGCTTTGCAAGCCAGTTTTCTCCAGTTATTTACATGCTGAGTACTTGTGACAAAATTTAACTATTTCCAAGAAGGGTATATAAAACTGCCCTATGGCAGCACAGGTAGTTCACTTTGTTGGAAGAATGGTGCACACTCCTGGGAATTGCACTCTTTTAACTAGGTTGATTCCAGACTAAATTAATTAAAGCTGCACACAAAAAAAAATATGTAGATGAGTGCTAAAATATCCCACTGAGATTTTAAAGACTCTTAACAATGATTAACTGCTATCTTAAAACCACTTAACTACTCACTTCGGAGACCTTACCCTACAGATCCTTCTACATACAGAAGACAAGTGCCCAAACCTCCACTTTCAATCCCCTTTTTTTATTAATGTTCCTTCCAAGCACCTTTTGGAAAATATATGAATGGTGGTTTCAGACTGTCTGGTATGATCTTGCTCTTCTTTAGAGCCTCTGCGATCCTTCCACCATATTTTGAGAGAAAAGTGTGTTGCAAATCTCTTGTAAATAAAATTAGGCAGCAGAGGTGAAACACAGAGCTTGGGACAAAGGATTAATTCTGGTGTTCACCTTGATAAGACATTCCTTCCCAGTAACAGAAATGAAAGTTGGAATGTAGAAGCTTGCCTCTTTTTCTTTTCTTTTTATTTTCTTAGAAATGACTAAGGATTTAGGCATTATTGGTACTGCTAACACAATAATGGGTTGGGGCTGGCAGAGTATGATCAGTGTTACTAACTCCTTGTTTGCAGTTTGCCCCTTTCCAACTTCAGTAATGTGATTAAAATGACTGTTTCTTGCCCACACTCTGAGTCCTATCAGTCATATCCCTGCCTTCAGTGGATCTGCACCCCTAGGAATATGAAAGTGGGAAACTTTCCAAATAGATGTAAAAAGATTGAGGCCAAAAGGTGGTTGTTCTCTTTCAAAATGTGTCATCCTGAAATCTTATATAAGAAGGCATTATCCAAGTGATAAGCAGAGTGAATTAACCTAGACTTTCTCCTTGGAGAGAACTAGATCAATTATTTTTTGTTATGAATAGAATTTCTTGTTGCATTAGTCCAGCTGCTTGGCAGTTTTGTCAACTCTGCTACAGTCAGCCCAAGGCTATGGACATAGGTGAGGGCAGGGGCAGCAATGTGATGCTTGCTTCTATTGGGGTGCCCTGACTACACTGCTAGGTACAAGAAGACCCTCTACAGCTTCCTGTAAGACCAATTTTGAGGAGAAAACACCACTCTACCGAGGAAAATAACAAAACTGCCACTGACCTCTGAGAAACCTAGTCTTCTGGTTTCTCAACATCGGTGCCACCAACTAAATCAAATTTCTTCTTTACTGAGGACCTTTTGATATTGCCCTGTGGAGACAACATTATTTCTGTTCTATGTCCTTGTTGCACTTTTCCTCAAGAAATAATTTCTCTTTCCCTTTCTCCCCTTTTGTGCATTGGGGTAGTCTACCAAGTTTATTGTGAATGGCTATAAATAGCAGTGTCTGAACCTTTCAAATTGTCTTAGTCCCAACTTCCAGGAGTTCCTGTATGCACATAACACATACATTGACCCAAAGAGTTTAATTGAAGTTGGATGTATTGCATCTTCCAATGCCTTTGATAAAGCAGACCACAAGCCGCTGTGGACCATGCCTGGAGCTGCCAGGGGTGGGGCAGCTTTGTGTGGTGACTCCGACCAGGGTGAGGGGGTGATCCAGGAGGAAAGAGCCATCCTGCCGCTGAACACTGCATTTTTGACTACTTGGAAGCATTTAGCAACCTGGCAGCTTGTCCATAATTAAAGGATTTTCTAAGATGTCTCTGTGATAGAGTGAATGCAAGGTTGAGAGATGGAACAACACCTTCTTTTTTTTTTTTTCTGCTATCATTTATATTAACACCCAGAGGAAAATCAGCTGTGCTAATTAGTACTTGTGATTCTAAATGTCAATATGTAACTGCAGAGTACAGAGGAAAAAGTTCTTCAGTAATAACGTCTTCACTGTACGGAAGAACACACAGCAAAACATTGATGCAAAAGGTTAGTCTGAAGCCAGTGGAAGGGCATGAACCAACCATTTTAGAAATACTTTTGTTAACATTTGGCTGTTGTAGAATGAATTTTGGACACTGTCTTCTCTTGAACAAACATTCATTATTCTTCATTTCAAAATAACCTGCAGTAAATCTGAGTCCGTGTTGTTCATATCAATAGAGAAGAGAAAACAACAGAGAGCTAAAAGACATCCTAACTAATTCAAATCTTAAAGGTTAGCCACTCAAGAACACAGATACTTGACTTTTTTTCTCCCTGAACTCTTTACCTTTCCGTGCAATTGAGATATAAAATAAATTACTTAAAAATAGTAAGATAAAAATAACTTCTGGTAAACTGCATTTTCATGAAGTGGTTGGTTAGAAAAATATTGATGTTTAAACAACTGTAGAAAGAAAATCAATAATGAATGCAGCAGTTTGGAGGAAATTCTTTAAAAATAGAATTCCTGTGAATGTCCATAGTGAAGGAGAAAAATGGATAATATTATTACCTCTCTAAAATAGCTAACATACCTGATTTCTTTTGTTTGATTAAATATGATCTTGAACAAGTTATTTGTCCTTTATTTGATATGACATAGCTTTAAATTGGTGTTTATAGTGTGACACCTCAGCCAAGCTTAGGGGGCACTTATTAAAAACAGCAGCAATTAAGGCCCAGGAAACATGATGAACTACAATGTGCATGGAGCCCTCCAAAGCCATGCAACACCATCTTCACCTACAGACCTGAAAAATAACTGTGACCTGCAGATTATTTGCAACATTTTGCTGTAAAGACCTATGCAACTAGATCAAATGTTCCTTTAGTGTTATTAAATTTGGATTTAGATTCCTTGAAACGTGCCTCACGTCCATGAGTCTGCTCCTCATGCACTCCCATCACTGCTCACAGAATCCAGGCTCTCACCTGTGCTGGTCTCAGCCATTAATTTTCTCCGGTGAAGCATACAAAATCTGCTGACCCCAGCTTGGATATGCTTTAATTCAAGATGGATTTACCACCACCAATAACCTGGTAATATAGTGTCTCAACAGATAACACACCTGGGCACTGAAGGAATGTAAAGCCAGCCAGGTTACAGTAATATGTGTTATACTCTGTTGTCAACCCTAATCTAGGTTAACCTAGATATTCAAAACTAGGTATCTGTCATACAAGCGAGAGCTGAGTTATGACTCACTCTTATCTTCCACCTGAAAATTGTCAAGCACTGTAGGAAAGGACTGTGTCAGAGGATTTGATTCTCAAGAAAAATACCGAGTTGAAATCTGTATTTATTTGTAGCTGTGACCTAACAAATCTATAACCTGGCAGATAGAATTTTGTTATTACAACTCGGGCCCTAGCAGGGTGGGAACTTCCAGTTGGAATGATCTAGTAACAAATATTTTCTTGGCAAAATAGAAGCGTTTTATGGTGAAAATACCGACTTCCTTAAAAAATAGAATTGTTTTTCTATTGAGCAAAATGAAAATGAAGTACTGGGTTTTAGGTTGGCTTGGACAAAATTGTTTTGTTAACCAACAGCGTGTCCCAACATCCATGCCCAGGACCCACAGCTGTCGATGTGCAGGCAGCAGTTCTGGCTGCAGATGCCAGCCCTCTGTCCCAGGGCAGAAGGGAGGTGTTTAATTCCACAGAGGAAACGCTGTGTCAGACATGGTGTTCTCTCTGTTATTCCTGTTGACTAGCTTGTGGTCTCTCCATCTCCTTCCTCCGCTGTCCAATGCTGTCAATCCTATTCCAGGCTCTTGGGCTCTTCCCAGCCCAAGTGTCCAGTGCCCAAGCAACTCCCTTGGGTTTCTCAATTCCTCCCTCACCAACGGGGCTTTCATTGCCAATCTGCAGCCTAATCTCCCAATCTTTCCACCCTGTTTGCTTACCCCAGGTTTTAACCTATCATTTCTACTCTTGCTCAATTTCCTGCTTGTACTTCTGCTCCTCCCTTGGCTGGCACTATATTCAGCACCTTCTGGGCATAGTTATTTCCTCATTTGTACTGACAGTCCCACAGCCAGCTTCGTGCCAGCGGAAAGCTTTATCCCCTGTATGCACATGCCTTCTCCCAGGCCATCAGTCCGCAATGGAGGCAGTCTAGGTAGCAATACTAATCCTTGGGCAACCAAAGCTGGGATTCAGCCTGCCAGAACTTAAAGGACAGAAGACTCTTGAGGAGAGAGCTGACACCAGCAGAAAGGGAAAGCCTGGAGGTCTAAAACATCTCTTCAAAATACAGGAGAGAAAAAAAAAAAAAGTGGAAAAACAAGAATGAGAGAATCAGTGGTTTCAAACTGACTTTGATACCATGGCATGAAAATCTAAAAGAAATAATACAGGCTTTCCCTTCCAGTTTCCCTGACGCTGAGGATCAAAATGGTGAGACATTTCTTATTGTTGTGACACTTTTCCTTTTGCATATACACATCTTTAATCAGCTTGAGACTCCCCAGTTTAGGAAGACACTGGAGGTTTCTGAAGATCTTTCTGGACTCAGACAAAGTCACTGTTGCCAAAATAATATCTCATACCCACAACTACTGTCAGCACGTGGACTTTCAGCCTGCAGCAAATGTGTAAAAAACTAGGCCAGTTTAACCCTCTGCGCTGAGGCTCTAACCTAATTCCCACGGCTTGGCATTCGTGATGGGTTAAAATGCACACGCAGCTGCTGCCGTGAGGATGCCACAGGGTGTGCCACCCATGTTCTGCCATTTCCATGGGTGCACTTGCTGTCTGAGAGTCTACAGGCACCTGGTCCAGGCTTTATAGACCCGATGGGAATTTTTTCCTTCATGTGAATGGTCCTTAGGATCAGTCTCATAATGACAGAAGAGGCCACCTTCTGATTAATTATCCCCTTGCCAAAATACTGATTATCTTCCTATTCCAAATACAAAATCACTGGGATGGGAGACTGCTTCAGATGCTAACATGATTAATATCACTAAATGACTTCTGCACACTTCTGCTCTGCAAGCACTGTGCTGCCGATACTGATCAATAACAGACTATCACAAAAGAAATAAATGATATTTGCTGATGGTAAGCTCCATGTCCAGTCTAAGTAGAGCAAGTAAATACAGAGTAAAACAATTTCTCCTTCAGATGTTTTTTAAGAGCATGAGGAACAAGTCAAGTCTGGCAGGGCTGATTTAGAAGGGATCTGGTGGGCCTCAGTAGAGGAGGAATGCTATCCCTCCCGCCTCCGGGCTGGTGGTAGAATTTTAACAAGGGTTTCCTAAGAGACGTCTCAAAGCACATCACTCCATATAATTCATTAGCTCAGCTGCACCTGAGGTCTTGGATTTTCTGGACAGGGTGTGCTTCTGCAAAGTGACTATAAAAAATAGAGACCATGCTCAAGCTCAAATCTCCAGAGGAAGTCCAGATGGCTATTCTAAAAATGCAATCAAAAAAGGCCTCTGCCCTTGATGGTTTGTAGACTGATTTTAATAAGAATTACCAGTGCATTTTCTCTCACAAATTGGGAGAGGATTTTTCAGTACTGAAATAACAGTCTGTCACTCAATTAAAATTTGTTTATGCCACAGACCCCATGGAACTCAAATGGTCAAGGATAGAAAGTGCCACTGACAACCCAATTTGTCGATTTTCTTCTTCAGTTTTGATTTAACATCCTATCTCTTCTCTAACCTCTTTTTAAAATCTGAATAAGTGTTATAATAGTTGTGGTAAGTTTAAAGGAAGAATAATTTTAACTAGATTTGAGGAATTCAGGGTTTCAGCAATTAACATTTCAGTCAAGGCTTGCTGAAGATATAATTTCAAAAAACTTAGCGGATGCAAAGTGATGCTACATGGAGAGGTGATATGTTGTCTCTGCTGCAATGTCTGAACACTTTCTAATAAACGTAGAGGTGAAGTCTGGAGGACAGCAAGTTACAAGTGTTGGCACAAATTTTGAGAAACCATTGCTGAAGAGATTATTTTCTAATGTTCATGCACACTCAAGCCAGCCAGCAAGGAACACTCTTAACCAAAAGAAAAGGAGTAAAAATTAATAACTTGTCTCTCACAATGTATAATTAAGCTATGAAACTCATTTTTACAAAATATTGAGGTCAAGAGTTTAGTGGCATTAAAAGAAAGATTGCATATTATAAGGATAATACTAAATCAAATAGGGTGGAAAAAAATTGCAGGTAATGCAGAACATCCCTGCTGCAGGCATAGACAATTCCTAATTAATAATAAGACAAATTTTCCCCTTGGCACACTATGCTGTAAGTGTTCACCACTGGGTTTCCTGATGCTCCCTCCCTCCTCCAGGAACAAACTTCCTGAGACAATGAACCCACAATCCACCAGCATGCTCCCAGTTCCCAGCATACTTCTGGAAAGGATGTTACCCAAAGATATGCCCATCAAAATTACAGTGACTTTAAGTGAAAAAGACTGTCTCAGGCATGACCAGAAAATTATACTCCATTCTTGTATAGCCCATTTTGTCTGAAATATTGAAATTTTATTCTGAAAAGGGTCAAACTAGGTGGAAAACCTCTGGTAGGGGATGGGGCAGGCTGGATCTTATCTGTATAGCGGGGGTAGCACAGATAGAAAGGCAGAGTATTCAGGTCTATGAAGTGGTAATTGACCCACATGGAGAGACAAATTGTCTTTAGCGTCTTCCACTGTCACCCAATAGAAATTCGAGGTCATCAGAAAAGACAATGTTCTGCTCCAGATTTTCATAAAATATGATTTATTTTTATGGGAATAAAAATTAAAGCAATTATCTGAGGAATTTTACAAACAGAAAGAGTTGTGTGGAGGCAGACTCCAAAAAAGAATGGCATGGGGAGGAGAAGAAAGCAGTCTAAATAAATAAAATCATTTTTTTTGTTAAAAGCAGCTTATTTTGAAAACAAAACATCAAAAAAAAAAAAGACCAAACCATGGTATCATCAGGCATAAAAAAGGAAACCAATTTTAAAATGGAAAATTGCAGTGAAATATTTCCATTAGCTCTATGTACAGTTATGTTCCCAGGTAGAGAAGCTAGTAATGAAGACTGGAAACAGAAGAGCATACCGAATGGGAGGCATCGGGTCAGCCTGTGAGACCTGGTCTCACTCATAACGGTTGATCCATTGACTTGTATGGGTACAACTCCTCGCCAATGCCCAGGAACCTAACAGTCACGCTTCTAATTAACTCAGACTCTGGTTTCATATCTCCCCTATGATAACAGCATTATTATAAATCCCAGGGATTATGTTTTTAGCACAAGGCTCACTGGGGAGCTGCCTGGGAGATGAAATTGTGACAAGTAGCGCAGGAATCTTCAGTGAAAGATGAGACACTCTACCCGAGAATAAAAGCAAAGCCAGCAGTCACAGCTCCAAGGAGAAAATTCAATGGGCCACAAAACATTATATTTAAGGGTGTTAAATTGATTGCTAAGTGGGTTAAGAGAGACATTCCCCTCTCCCATTCAGCACGGCGGAGGTGGAAGATTGAAGCAGCTGCCTAACAAAGACTGTGCTTTTCTCTGAAGCCTCCCGCACTGCCCGTGAGAAAGGCAGGGGGAGGCTCACCGCAGAGTCCAGTGCCATTTCAGAAGCCCAGAGAAAGCCTGGATGCCTCTTCAGAGTGTGCAGGCTTTGGGTCACATCCTCCAGCCCCATCCAGATGTCTCAGATGTTCCACCAAACACCCCTAGACCCTGATGTTCAGGCACCCACACTGAGCCCCACAGCTCTATTGACCAAAATGGGAGCTGAGATACCTAAATTCAGAGGCAGAGGTCACTGTCTAGAGCTAAATCTGGACCCTCTAATGTGTTATCAGTGGCTGAGGGTTATGTGCTCTGTAATTAGATATATGCTGCTATCAGAATAAGTTGTTGCAAACCAGAGTGCAGGATCTCAAATGCCTCAAATTTTTATGAAGAGGAACAGTAAATATTTGGTCTGTAAATGAGATTCTGGAAAAAGAAATGACAGTTTGGCTAAATATATCCTTTGAATTTTATTCTGTGAATCTCAGAAGACCTGAGTCGGCAGTCTTTTCTCGGTCACAATTCCCACTGCTGCGCATGGGATGATGGACTGTGGCTGTTAGTACCGTTGTGGGCAGAGTGGGAAGGAGGAGAGGTGGGCTCTTCCCATCAGCATGGAGCAAACCCAGCGAGCACGACACTCCATCTGCACAATGAGCTGGGGCTCCACGCTCCCTTCGGTCAAAGGGAATCTCCTCTCGCCTCCCCCAGGCTGCAGAGACGGCTCTTTCTGCCTCCTCCTCGCCATTTACTGGAGCACAAGGAATTGGATTATGTTAACCTCTGTGCTCACGCAAGGGAGGAGGAAAGACTCTCGTTTCTCTTCTTCCCTGCTGCTCAGGTCCAATGACATCCTCGCCCCGGGTTGCTGGCCTGGCTCGATTAAACCCTGAATAAGCACAGACAGATTTGACTCAAAGCTTTTGCTACTTAAAACAATTTTCTGGAAAGGGTTAATCAGCAATTGAAAAATCCTGTATCAAAGACATATGGCTATATGCCTGGAATAATGCAGAATGTTTTATTTTCAGATGGCTTTGCTGCATTCTATTTAAATTCTGTGACCTTCAGGGAATCGAGTTAGTTCTAGCTCTTAGTTTATAGATTTTGTGTTTGGTATTCAAGGTTAACTTCTTGCTTGATTAGACACAGGCAAATGCTAGCAGCTGCAGTACCACGGTGGAAATGAAATCCTGTACTGTGTTTGGTCAGAAATGTCAAGAACCTGGTAGTTAACTACAAAGTACTCATTTTGTCTTCCACTAGCAGCATTAAGGTAAGTTAGACGCTCTTTGGTTTTCATGTTGCAAAAACATAAAAATGTCATAATTTTGGATATATGCTGTGATTTGAAGATGACTGTCCTTATTTACACAGGGCATGCTACTCTCTTTTGATTTCATTATCACAATCATCACAGAAACAGCAGACGAAAGTTCAAGCAATTTGGAGAAATATTTGCTTGCGGAAGGAGCAATGCACAATGTCCTGGTAACGTTGTAAATACATGCAAAAAATTCAACAGGATTGGACAACATAAAATTTGTATTATGTAGCACACAAGGACAAAAGAAAATAAAGCAAGTATGCAGGACAAGGACAGGTTCAGATAAAACAGGAGTGTTGTGTTTGCCCCAGATTAGGTGTGTAATATGCACTGGTTCTGGCAGAAGTTGGTCTCCTGTCTAGCCAGCTGCCTGTGCCAGTCTCTGCACCCTCCTGTTTTCATACCCCCGAGTCTTTCCAGCCTGTAGGGACGTCGTGCATATAGTTTGAGCATCTAGTAGCCACCACGAGTTGTGAGACACCTTTTGCAAATGATGCATCAGAAGCACGGAACAGAAGCACGTCCTAAAAAACTGAGGTGCTCTAACTAGAACCTGCTGGTTGCTGTCAGGGGCTGCCAAAGCTGAGGGTGTTCTCAGATTCAGTTTAAGAAAGACTCTATTCAAGACTGATTTTAGGCTAATTCAGATCTCATTGGCCTTGGCACCAGGCTGTGTCAGGGCTCTCTCTTCTAGGAAAGGGCTATGGATGGGTCTGCTCATGGGCAGTGACATGATTCTTATTTCTTATTTATTTTTTGTCAGAGTTAGGTTAATGGTTGGACTAGATGATCTTTAAGGTCCCTTCCAACCTAGACGATTCTATGATTCTATGAAGCCTGGCCAGAAGAGATAGGTGAAGGCATCAGGCCAGGCACTGAGTGCCACCCATGGGCAGGCGGGGCAGACCTTGAAGGTACTCTAGTATTGCCCTGGGAGGTATCACTAGCTTGCTCGAGAGACACTTCCCAAGGCCTTGCCTCTGAACTTGGCCTTCATTGTATAGTCATGGCCAGCACCTCCGGGGAAATATCACTGTTAGGCAGCTGTTTCATGCTCCCAGCTCCAACATGAGCATCGGCTTCAAGTCAGACCTTTGCCTTACGATGTTTGGTTTACAAATATTACAGACTTTATCTCTGAGTGAAGAGAGATGAATTTAGTTTGCAGTCAAAGTAAACACCTTTGAAATGACCTTGGCTAGTACACAGCTGTTATGCATCAGTTTGGAATGAGCTTGACAAGAGAATACACATTGGCTGCTTCTTTTGATTCACGGCTCAAGTGCAGACTTGAGAGCTTGTTGACTGGGAACATTCAGATATGGATCAGGGTAAGAATGTTTTCACATGCAGCTTCCTCCTCCACCTTTTCTTTTCTTTCTTTAATATAATTTCCAGATATTTCCGCAAGGCATCGGCAATAGTAGTTGCTATGTGGCAAAGATACTCCGCTTAGGCTCTTTACAAGTCATTCTAGACACACATTCAAAAGATTCTTTGATGCTAAAGAAACAACTATTTTTTTCATTTACTAAGTCAGGGTTCAATCACCATTTCTTTTTAGGAGTTGCCAGTGCAAACTGGAATGAAGAAATATGAATTAATGTCCTAAATATATGCCTTTGTATTTGAAGAGATCTGATCTTTCAGCAGTGCTACTAAGGTACACAGTGCCCTGAACTTTCAGCAAGATACATAAAGTAAGCAGTACTCTTTGTAGAGAAAGGTCCTAAAAGCTGTTATCAGAATTACAGCAGCTCTCAGAGGTCTCCTCAGTGTGGAAATGCAAGGAATCCTCAGATCCACTTTTTTTCTTGAGGAAGGTGAGGAAGGAAAGCCTTAGCTAGGGATCCACTGTGGTGTACCTGTTCAGAAAAGAGTTGTACCTCAAAATTGCCTGCGTGCATCAGGGAGCCCAAAGGACTAGTGTGCTTTTGGTACCAGAGCTGAGACTGCCCTGTGCCCATTAGAGGTGGGTCATTGGTGGGATCAGGTAGGCTGTCATCTCTGAGATGACTCTCCTAGGGCCTGTTCTACTGCTGTCTGTGGACACAGCCTGGTGTAACTGTTCCCTTCTCTTTATATTACTTTGTCCACCAAAGCCCTTCCCATCTCTAAAGATTTTAGTATCTCTCCACTGTGGTGACTGAGGGATTTCTCCCTGTTCTGGGGGCTGAATGTCTGCCAGTTCAGACCCATCTTTGCAGGAGCCCCAGGAGCAGAGGCTGCTCCAGGGAAGGTTGCCGTACAAATGTATCCTGGTTGCATTGTGTGCTGAAAGGGTTAAGCATAAGCTATGGACAGATGTGACCTAGAGTCACTTCTGGGCTACTCTAACCAGCATTAGCTTCCTCACAACCCTCAAGAAAGATGAAACGTGCCTTATATCCCTGTGCTGTTCTTGAGCAGGGGGTGTCTGTTTTTTGTGCTCAACCAACATCTCTCACAGAGTCCTTTGCTTCCTGGTGAAAAGGAGCTAAAGCCTCCTTACTCACCCGCTGCAGTGGAGCAGTTGCTAATGGCAATGTGGACACCACAGCTCAGCTGGTGGCATGCACTGGGTCCTGACTGGGAGGGAACACTTGGCCAAGCTCCTGTGGGGTGAGCTGGACCCTGTGGCACTAGGTTTGCTGTGCAAAATATATAGTCCCTCTGCAGGACTACAGTGGGAGATAGTCCTCTAGAGCACCATGAAGATCCCAAGAAAGAAATCCACCAAAAGACCATGTGGTCTGGAGGCTTGTCCCACTGGACCATATCTGTCATTCCCCGTGGGGGCAGCATCTCCCCATCGTGGAGGGTTGGCTTCACCTCTGGGCAGCTGCCAGGGACAAGCAGCAACCACCTTCCTTCTGCCTGCCCGTGACTCTGTCCCCAGAGCAGAATCATACACAATAGTCTGCAAACAAATAATTCAAATAACTCTTGAAACAACTGTGTTGAATGTGGCAGTAACGCAGGCAGAACAAAACAGCAGCTTCCTTTCTTAAAGCTGTTTTAAATGATGGACAGGTTTTTTTTATTAGCAGAACCCACACCAGCTCATGCCACTATTCAGTCCACTCAAAATATGAACATCATGCATGTTGGTGGTTTTACAGGAGAATTGTCTGAAGTGAAGTGAGGAGTGGGAGATAAAAAGCATGAAGTGACACAGCACAGATGAGGAAGCCAGGGCACAGAGTCAGGGCTAAATGTTTGTTTTTGTGAAAAGCCTGAAGAATGAGCAGGATTTGGGGCTAAAAGCTGGGAAAAAAACAACCAGGCGAAAAGAAGCTATGCCATATCATTTGATGCTTCCGTGAAAAGAAGCAGGGATCTAATAGCAACAGATGAAATTTCGCAACAAAAAGCTTTCATGGGACCTAGCATTGCCTAACCCATGGACCAAAACTTCTTGGAATATTGGTTTGCGGTTGGTAGCCTACTGTGTGCATTTCCTGGATGGCCCAATCTGCTGGCTTTGTGCCTTGGAGTTCAACAGCATCTTGTTTAACATGTGGCACGCAGCTCTTAGATCTAAGTGATTACTGGCTGATTTATATAAATGTTAATATGAATACAGAGGTGAGGGCTTTCCTTTTCCCCACAGAAGACTGCAAAATAAATCATAATGCTAATGTTGATGTTTTGGAAATAAAAGCTAAAGTAAACTGTCAATGAGACTTACGTAAATGACTCTAATAATTTTGTTTTGAAGAGAACTCAAACTCTTAGCATCAGCCAGCTGGCATGTTCAAAGTCTGTCTGTAAATATTAAAGGCTTTTCTTTGGCAAGAATACCAAAATATTACTGGTATCTCTGGCATGTAATTAAAATAAAAATGAAGTCAACTGTAAATGTTATCACTAACCTTAAATAGTCCTGATATCTACTAAGTGGAGAGCTTCATTATGCCAGGCTGACATAACCTCAAGTAGTGCTTGAACAGCAAGGGCTGTGTTGGGCGATTCCCTGTTCTGTACATGAAGTGTTTTAATAAGAAGCATGTTTTCTTACACAACTTGGTACCTTTTATTTGGCCTTGTTGACTCTGCAGTGATCTGCAGTGTCTGCAGTGATAACCCCCTCCCCTCTGGCTCTTTCTGCAGCGAGGCCCAGGCAGGACTGCTGCATAACCTGGTTAGGTTTTCCTCAGAATAGTCCCTGATGTTTGAGGCCTCCTGAGCCTTTTGCATATGACCAAACAGCACATATGCCAAATATCCTGTGCCCTTTATAAAAGGTTGACCTGGCAGCACACGTGCTGAAGGCTGGCGCTGTGACGCACTGAGGATTTCTGGATGTGTGGTGGCCCTTGATGGATGTGCCTGGCCTGTTGTGTGAACACTTTGTGTGACTGCCCAATGCACAGGTAGAGGCCCGGACACTCAGGAGAAGACTGCCCCACAATTGGAAATGCTATAAAAGTAAAACTGTTGCCCCAAGTAGAGCCAGAGAAGATTTGCTGAAGATGGTGCTTGGAGAAGCTGGCTATCCCAGTAGCCTTATCTGTTGCCAATTCCTGGAAAATGTGTCTGTTGCAGCCGAAGGTAGTGGTGTCCTGCTTGTTACCCTTGTTTCTATTGATTAAGCCTGGTATGTTTGCAAAGATGACAGTTTGCCCACTATTGAACAGGTCATTTCTATAGTCTAAGGTTAAGAATAACCTGCAAAACCCCATTTGGTGGCTGCTTCCCAAGAATTCCACACAGTGGGGAAGAAACCCGGAGGAGCTGCTGGCTGCTGGTAGGCTGTGATGTGATGTCTGTGCCCTCATCAGCACCAAACCTGTCTGAACTGCATGAACGAGAGCTTGGGTCCATCCAAAGGCCCCTGGTGTGCCTGGGTCCATCCTCCTTCTCCCCTCAGCCCTCCCAGATTAACCTACAACCTTAAGCACAAACATGCTCATATAGAAACCACATGGTGAGTCTGGAATGGAGAACCATCAAATTAATAAAAGCTAGGAGGTGTCCGTTCTGTTCGTTAGTCTGGTGACTGTGGCAATGTAGCTAATTGCATACTCCCAAAGACTGGGAGTCCCAGCGAGCAGCAACCTGGCAACCCCCAGCAGAGCTCCCCGTGGCAAATCCAGCACTTTTGCCTGGGCAGACCGAGACCCGCAGGACTTGTAATTTAATTTCTACAGCTCTGTGATATGGAATGATGAATCAAGCAAAAATTACATTTTGTGTTGTTGAAATATATATAAAAAAGAATACACGGCCAGGAAGAATTATTTTGAGATGAAAAGCAATAAGAGTTGTTGTAAGATATAGACTTTCATTTTTCCTGTCTTTTCAAGCATCAGCTTGGCAAAGGCTTAGGTATACGTAACGCAATATTCCATGCTTATGCAGGAAGACAACTTGTGCAATATGCCATCATATTTTTCAAGGCTATCAAATGAAAGAGGCGAAGAGTCTGTCTAGTTGTTTTTTTTTCTGCCAATCAGTAATGTGGAAGATAATAAAATATTTATGTTACATAACAGGAACCCTCTGGTTATGCTTTATTTTTGGAAATGTTAAAAAAAATATGCACGGGCTTCTCTGGAATGAGCATTTACTAACTTAATGGTGAATGTGGCATGGATTTAGCTGAAGCCATGAACAAAAGCAGCAGGCTGAGGGAGCAAGTGGAGTGCTCCAGAGTTCTGTTGCATTGTGCTTGTTAGAAACCACTGTCACATGGAGGCTTATGTGCTTCCTGCATTTGCCAGGAGGGCACTTTGTCTCTTTTTCCCCACAGAAATGTGTGTCTCGTGTATGCTTCTAAGGCTTTTAACTGAGATGGAGTGTGTTTCCACACTGAATTAGCAGTGAGAAATTTATACTCTGCCAGAGAGCGACACAAGAGAGGGAAAAAGACCACATAGGCAATGCCCACACTTTCTGAACAAGGTTGGAGTCTGGTTTTGCTGAACTATCGCAAATGAGGAGGTGCAGGATCACCTGCCGCTGGTGATGTTGGAGTTAAAGTGCTTGTCTCTCCCAGTGTTAACTCTCTGAGCACAAAATAGGTGTTGAAATCTTCCCTGATAACATCACATCATCACAGGCATACTTGGCCTTTCCCAAAATGATGCAAAAATACCACGGAAAGATAAATACAATGTTCCTGACATGCAGCCTGGATATTTCACCATAGCATTGCTATATAACAATGTCGTACTACACCATGCCATTACCTACCTTCTGACAGGGTATTATCCCAGGTAAGGGTTCAGGAATCCTGCAGATAAATTTGATAAGTGAACAGATACAGAAAGAAGAAAAAAAAACAAAAAAACCCTCAAAACATAAGAACACTTAGTGGAGAAAACGTTGGCAGAGAGCCTGAACCTCAAAATTGCAGCTCTGTTGGTGATCAAGGCAGGGAGAATGGACTCACGCACACAGTCCTGTGCTGTGGTACTTGTCTTAGTTATTCAATTAATAGTCCTGCAATCAAGCCAGCCTATTTATTTGTTATAGATGTGCTTTTATGAAAAGACTATGCAAGACTTAGTGGGGTTTAGTGGTTTATAGGTTTTTTTCACCTCTGCTTTAGCAGCTTTTTCTCTGAGGGTTGCTTGCACCAGACTATAACTGGCCAAACAGGCAGTGGTCAATGGGAAACCCTGATTTTGCATCTTCTGTGGCCAAGGCTACTGTGCTGGGTACTGATAGCCAGGCTGTGCAGAGCTGCTTTTAGGAATTACATTGAATAATGTTGAAGAGACATGATGTTAGTGACTGCCTCAAGATTTTATAGTAACTTTTTTGCTTCACTCATTTGTGGAAGTACATTCCTTGAAGCTGCTGGGACTGACCTGGTTCCTTCCATAGCTCCTGTAGTATGGGGAAGGTGAGTGGCTGGGGACAGAATGTTTTTGCTGGGTCTGGTGTAGTTTGTGCTTACCAGCACCCGGAGAAGATGCTGTGGATTTTCTGCTTATTCTCTGAGACCCTGTAAAACTGGAAACACTCGCTATATCCCAGTGTTACACAAGCAACACAGTACAAAGCAGGCAGCACTTCGGGTCAGGACAGTGTTAGATTTTCCGAGTTCATGGGGAGCATTTAGGTCTTAGTTGTTAATATCTGCCAAGTATTATAAGAGATGAAACTCAGAAAAATTGCCAAAGGCAGCGTTGTCAATCACTGCCCCTGGCTGTTGGCAGATGGAGGGTGCGTGGCAGGGACAGGACAAGGACAGGCCATTAACTGCTTTGCTGCTGGAAGCCCTCACACCACGCACCCTCACTTCTCTGCAGTCACTCAAACCTGCCACTGGCAGTGGCCCAGGCAGATGTTTCAAAGTCTGGTGAAACACAGCACACATCTGTATTCACTCAGCACAGAGGTACAGCGATGAAGGGGAAATTCTTATTAACATATAAGGATGCCACAAATCATGCAACTATTGACATTTGGGGGGCATGCTGGAGAAGTAATTCATAACATCCAGAGTAGGAAGATAATCAACCATCATATTCAGCTTCTCATACAATTTAAAGACTGCTGGGCATCTACATGGCTGTGGATATGATGTTTTCTGGTGAGGACATCAGTGTTTGAAAAAAGATTGAGGAAACATGCCATTGCAAGATCCTACTTTGCATCTGCTCTCACAGTGCTGGGCAGCAAATGTATCTCCAAATACATAGTGTGTCATGTGGAGGAATATACTTAATTGGTACACAAGAGACAGCTCGAAAAATTCCCAAGCAGCTGAATTTGCTTTAAAAATTTCCAAATGATGCAAAATCAGAACAGCCCAGGCATGTCCAGGCCCTTTCCCCAGCTTTCTGCCCATCACCAGTACTTCCCATTTAGGACCATTCACCTCCCTTCGCAGCAAGGGCTACCTGCATCCCTGCTATCAGCAGTATGCCAGTGGGTGGCTTCAGCCTTACACAATTAAAAGTTTAAGAGGCTTGTGATGCAGAAGGCAAGTTCCTAAATCAAACAAAAATGTTCTCCATTTGCTTCAGACTCTACAATAATTTGTTCCAAATTTCATGCTCTCCATTGGTCCAATTTACACAAACTCACACTAATTAGCTGCAGAGCTTCTTTTAAATTTACAAAAGCAATCATTCTCTGTGATAGCTCTACTCTATGCCCAACTCCCTCTGAATAGACTTTAATGACACAGTAACCATGGTTACAGTATATAAAATATGCAGCCACAAAATGTGGAAATGTAACAGTGTAATATAATTTTCTCTGGAAAATAAAGGTTTTTTGGCATATTTGCATTAATTAGGACATTGCATTAAGTATTTCATGTCTGCATTCTTTATGAAAATAAAAGCCATAACAGACAAAATGATTCTTGAATTCTATTCAGTAGCAAACAGTACCATTGGGAAAGCATTTTCCCTGATAAAACTGGACGTTTTAGCTGGGCATCTATAAGTGCCATTCTGGTAAATTGGAGTTACAGTGTGTTGGAAACAAGCCCAGAGATTCACTGCGATCGGAGCAGCCATATGTCACAGAGCTCAGGCTTTTAATCTGAGGAGTGGCAACTGGGAGGAAGCAGGAAAACCTCTCGTCTGCAGAACAGAGCAGATAACAGGGGAAATCCACGGACCAACATAGCAAACCAAGGCTCACTGCATCACATTCGCAGGATTTTTACTTTTCTGTTGCTATTTGTTATTGCACCTGTTTAAACTGGTATAAGACAACATATTGCATGTAATTCAAGCCTGCTGCTACATGGCACTGAGTATTTTGTGAATGCTGCAGCCCCTTCCATCAACATTTCATGTACCACAAAACTCTTTTGGATGTAGGTTGATGATCCTCAGATCTCTATTCTCTTGATGATCTGCCTCTCTGCAGCAGATCTAATTGGACTGGTGGACTGGGCCATGATCTAGAGCATTTTATCCTTCCAACTTACACATTTAAAATCTCCACTCCGGCAGTTTGTTGAGAAAAGGAAGAAGGGTGGCTATCCCAGGCAAATGGTGAGGCAAAACACAGCCTTGCTGTAACTTTTGCTCTAGCTGTATTGCCTGCTACCATATCCATGTAAAATACAACAGGACGGGTGCATTGTCCATCACTAGTTTGGAGTGTAGAGAAAATTTGAACTAACTTGCCTGTAGTGACTGAAACTCAAAAGCTTACTTTCAAAGTAGATGCTACTTGCTCCTTTGTCCCCTGGAGGGGACAACTTCAGAGAGGTCCTAACAAGCCCATCTGCTTATTCCTATTTACAACAGGGGTCCATAACGAGTGGCAAATAGCCTTGAAGTGAGAGTTTTCAAGCAATACAAAGGCAGTCACTTTATTTTCTCTTTAAGCGTTCATCAAATGACATTAGATGAGGAATGCATTTGTAAAAACTGGTCTCTTCATGATAAACTGATGTACAAGAGAAAAGATGAAATTAATTGAAAAACATTTATTATGAATAGGTCATTTAGCTCTAGCCTCAATCAAACCACCTTCTTATAAGCTGGACATGGAAAGATGCTCTGAGTTCAGCTGTACCTCTTGTTCTCTCAGCTGCAGCCTAGTGAGAGCGGCACAAAGGAAGGAAGATTAACTTTAGAAAATACAAAAGGATGAAAGGTTGGTGAAAATCCTTCAGTTCCATTTAGGTCAGGCTGGCATTCAGCGACGACTCTGTCCAATTAGACAACTGGAGCGGATTTGCTCTTTCTCCCCATGTCTTTTGCACTCTTGTTGCAGAAACAGAAGTGAAGGATAACATTTTTATTCCAGTTCCAAAATACAGCTATAACAATAGTACATTTAGGGAAATGATACTGGATTTATTTTTTGTTAGAGTCTTATCCCTTTTTTGATTATTTTTGATTTTTTTTTTCCACCATACAGACAAGATCAAATTTGGAACCTCAGTTTTGCTTAGCTAGATCTTGTTTTCTTTAATACAATCCTCTGATCAGGACTTTCCAATCCAGTCAGAGATAACACAGAAAATGCAATTAAGATTGACATGTATATGTTCTTTATAACCTTGGGCTCAATTTCTGAGATATATTGTGTCTGTGCAGAAGGGACAAAAAGAGCAGGACTCCTGACTCTTGTGCATTTTGAAACTCTCCTCAAAGCACAGAACATCTCTCTCAGGTATTTACAAAGCAGCTGTCACCATGGGAACAAAATTAAACATCAGAAAAGGAAAAGAAAAAAAAAGTATTTTCTACTCCTCTGTATGTTTCTGAAGAAAAAGAAGGACCAGCTCCAAACTTCAGGCTAGGTTTAAGCTCATTTCCAGCAAAAAGTACCAATGACAACACCAACTTCTCTCCTGCCCTCTGCCCTGAAGAGCCTATCACCACTAACATAATGAAAAAGCAAGAAGGTAATGACTATGCCCTAGCCTGTACACTGTCATTCTCTTAAAAACCTTGGTAATATCCTGGTCCTCACTGAATCAATGCGAAAGCTGGCACAGATTTAAATTCAGGGTTTTTTAAGAAATGAAACTCAGATTCAACATGCTTTCCAACACTTGGACATGAAGCAAGTACTTCATGACTGCCGGCTGTCCAGACAGAAGTGTTAGCTGGAGGAGCAGACTCAGGATTTCATGGCCCCTCTGAAGTCTCAAAGAAGGATTGATGTTGGTTCCTGCTCTGTGATATGTCTGCGCCCGCCTGTCCTGGTCCAGCTCTGCACCACACAGAGAGCGGTGGCAAAGCACCTTCCACCCTGCTCTAACCTAAACGCCCAGCACTGACATGCCCGCTCGCTTAATAATGTGTCCTCAAAATATTCTGATGTTCTGAATAATTCAAACCTACTAAAAATATATGTCATTTTTAAGAATAATTACAGACTACTATTATCCTTTGAAACTGAGTAAGTATATTCAAATTATAATAAAAAAGGACAAAAGATATAGAGCTCTGAGCCCCTTCTTAGTTTTTACAGGTATGGTTTTGCTCTATACACTTCCACATGAGTTGGGTTCATTGTCCAGTCCCACTTCCATGCAGAAATGCCAGCTAGGCACATCTCAGAAGCTGGCTGTCTAAAGGCTAATACACATTGTTTCATATAATTAACATTGTGTTTTATGGTCAAAACCTTTGCTGACCTCATCAGGAGTGCTTCCTGAGTAAGGACTGCCACCCAGAATTTGACCCACAGAATTACTAAAGAGACCCTGAGAAGTTCAGTCAAAGCAGTAAACATCACCAGACCTGCAGTTGTGTTTAAATTCTCCCTCCTTCCCAGCTCATGTTGAACTGCATTTATCCTTCTTTTAAAAATATCTTTGCTGGCAGATCTTTTTCAATTGCTTGGAAAGAAGAAAGTCCTTGCTTAAAAATGCTGTATTGCAACATCTCTACTCCCAGCTATTCAACATCGCATGGCATTGCACGAAACACCGTGTCCACACAGGTTTACCTTAGTGAGTGTTCCAGCCAAGCACCATGTGAGTCATCTTCTGAGCTTCAGCTGGCTGACTTGCGAGGAATTCGCAGGTGTGTGTTTGTTTGGATTACAAGGAGACTATTTCAAGTGCAGACAGAATGTTTCGTTCCTGCTCCTCACTCCCATATGCACATTCTATTTGTCACTCCTGTCAACAAACATTTGTAAACTAAAAATAATGTGTTAAATATACATACTATATTACGGTGCTTTGGAAGACATTGAGCCATCTCTGCTTACAACTTGCATGTTGTCTCTTGGCTGTCTCCCTCCTTTGGTAGGCACCACTCTCACTGTGCCAGTTGGAAAGAAAGACCCATCCCTCTCCCCTCAGCCCTTCTCACTTTACTCACCAGTACTTTCCTACATTCAAGGTTAGGATGGATGGGGCCCTGAGCAACACAATCTAGTTGAAGACATCCCTGCTTATTGTAGGGGGGGGTTGGACTAGATGACCTTTAAAGGTCCCTTCCAGCCCAAATTATTCTATGATTCTATGATCTTCTCAGCAGCCTCGGGAAACCTGGCTTGAATCACCTTCAGGGCAAATTTGTGAGACCACAAATGGAAGTTACATGGCAGCCTAACCAGGAGCCCCTTGGGTTAAACAAACTCAGTCTTCGTTTCCAGCCTGGTATTTCTGTTTGTTCTGTGTCAATTTTGCTGAATAGCTTAAACTCTCCTGGAATAATTGTCTCATTAGGTATACAGGATACAAGTTGTAAACTGCATTCTGTCATCGCAAGAATAAATTATACCCAAACAGCTACTGAACAGTGAGTGAGAATAGAGTCTGGCACATGCATTTTGCATAACTCTTAGAACAAGCAATATCTACATGTCATCATTACTATTCAGGTAGCAAGGTCAAGGTCAGATCCTTTCCATTGCTTGATCTCTTCCAAAGGCCATGCAAAAAGGAGCATGATCATTATTCAGTATCACCTGACATTGCATCCAAATATTTTTTATTCACAAGGTCTCCCTAGTGGTCTTTCACAGATGCATGTGAGAGAGATAGGCAAAAAGAGAGGTGGAACAGGCAAAGAAGGAAAAGAGTCTATAGAAAACAAGGGAAAAGGAAGGAGAAAAAAAAAAGATAACTACATGAATGCTAACCAAGAATTAAAAATGAGATAAATATGTAAAAATTCCAGCTAAAAAAAAAAAGAAAAAGAAGTGAACAGGCACAGAATGCAAAGATGGTAAATAAAACAGTATCAGTTGATCATTACAGACAGCTGTCTTCAGTTCAGCGCAGGCACCAAGAATCTTCACTTCTGAAATTGTCTGACCTCAATTTAATTGTACTTCAAACATCCAATAAGGTATCATAAGTGGAAATAGAATACACAATTATTTTCATTTTTCTTAATTAAAGCAAAATTACATTCTATTTATATTCCTTTTTCTTTTCTATTAACACTTGAAGAAGAAGATAGCCAAAACGATGGGACCTTTTTGTCCTTGATTGCATCTTTCCTCCCAAAGAAGATAATTTGCCCTTAGGTGGTTTAAGTGTTTGATTAATTAGGGACCCCAGATGCAGAAACACACAGGATCCTCATTAGCAGAACTGAATGAGAATGAGAATTAAGGAATTTAGTGATGATTTGCCTGAAATGGACAGTGCTAGCAAGTGCTTCACAGGCTGTAACAGGAGAGCTGCATCTTTAATAAATGAGTAATGTTGGCAATTTCAGGAGTCATACAGTGAGATGTCATTTTTCTCTGAGGCACTGGTTCCACCTATCCAATTTTCTTAATGGTTCTGATAAGCCATTAGGACCTTCTTCCCCGTTCCTGCTTGTCAAAAACTGTCACTGAGCTCCGATGGAGTTAGATCATGCACTAAGACATTGCATGGGAACATGCGTGGGCATACTCAGCTCTTCTCTCATGGTGCCTAAGACAACTGTATTCCGATTCCGTGACTTGTCACCAGTGCAGTTGTGTATGTCACCCTGGCTCAATAGTAATGGCAACACATGCCTGTTAAAATAGACTAGAGGTAGCCACTTGCTTATTTGCTCAAGGGAAGTTAATAATTTTTTGCTTCGTTTTGAATTCTTACTTGCTTTCTTACCGCTTTTTTGGTAGGACATGTCAATTTGGGATAGCAGTAATGAGTTCTTGATTCTAGCTATGCCACTGCTATTGAAGACAGTGCCCCAATTTTTTTAAAGGCATATAAAATTAAAGCTAATCTTTAAGACCTCCTAAAACGATACTTAGATACTAGTATAGTTTCCTGCTCCTGTAATTGGTTATACATTGGCAAACCAAAAGTCTGGGATGAAGTTTCCCCTGCTTTGAAGGCTGTGTGCATTGCAGAGCCATGGTCACAGTGGTCCAGGTCTTAAAAGTGCTGCCAACGAGGGCAATGTGGAACTGCAGCGATGTTTATGTGATGCGCTTCATAAGGGGGTAATTGAACGAGAGCCTGGGCCCCAAAAGCCAGGCTCCTGTTGTTGAATCCTTTGGCCATGGAGTTATGATGCCTAATGATAAGAGGGAATTTCCCTTTGGCTAATATCCTTCCACCTTCCTGAGATATATCTGATTGGGGATGACATGTGGAGGAGTTGGAGAAGAAAGCTCAGGAAATCTTTTTGAATAAACCAACTACTAGAAAAAAGAAAAACACTTGCGGAAGATCAGTTCTTAGAGTGAAGATGCATAATTTAGAAATAATGATTTGCAATGCAGACTATTCACATAGTTATGCAGGAAGAAAGAAAATTTTACAAATGAAAGGAATGAAACTCTACTACTGTGGGATTAATGCAAAACACCAAGGAGATATTAACTCTGCCTGCAAAGGTAGCAGACACTTAGCATGCTGAAAAGCATTTCTATAGTATTTTAAAGGAGCAGCAAAAAATATTGAAAAAATAAGCAAATGGTTCTGAAGATTAGATTTGACATGTAATATTCATAGCCAGAGAAAACAGCTATTATTATTTATGTAAGGAAGATAGACAATACAGGATTCTTGTGGACATCCTGCAACATTGTCTAATAATGAGAAGTAATTTCAATCTTGCTGCAATCATAGACAAATTAATCTCAAGTATTTCCAATGCTCAGCTGAAAACTAATGAACAAACAACAGATCTTACCCAGACACATACATAAACACTCACAAACACTTACTCCTGCATCCTAATCTCCAAGGACTGAAAAGATGTTGGTTCATGACCCAACACTGAGGCTGTATTTGGAGTTGCTCCTGGAGATAGCATTAACACTTTTGGGCCACCCTGTGCCACCCTGGCCTGAGTACTCCAGCCTACCAGTCTCTGCATAGGCTCAGCGGGAAGGAGACTGGTGCTGGAGAGTCAAGGTTCAGGCAAAGGGCCTGGTTCACAATGAAACATCAGAAAGAAGACATCTAGAATATGGGTCCTTGGATCACCATGTTTTCATGTCCTTTTCTTTTTCTTTTTTTTTAAGGAACTTGAAGTTGAAAATTGATTCTTGACCAAAAACATATGTTATTCCTTTCTTTCTTTTTCTTTCTGTAGAGTCAGTGTTTTCATCTGGAGAAAAATCTTTTTCTGGTGAGTTCTAATTAAATGCAATAGCTGCTTTACTTGAATGGAGAACCAATATTAACAGTTACAGGAATTTGGGAATGTTGCAGATGTCTGCACCACGAGGCATCTTCAGGAATACCAACTGCTCTGGATGATGCAGTTTTAGGCTAGAGCTAATCTTGTAATCAACAGTTCCAACCTTTGTGCAATTCTTGTACTTCCAGAGGTCACAAAATCATAGGATGGTTTGGGTTGGAAAGGACCCTAAAGATCATCTAGTCCCAATGCTCCTGCAATGGGCAGGAACACCTTCAACTAGACCAGGCTACTCAAAGTCCCCTCCAGCCTTGTCCTGAACAATTTGAGGGATGGGGCATGCACAAGTTCTCTGAACCCTGTTCCAATGCCTCACCACCCTCACAGTAAATAATTTCTTCCTAATATCTAATTTAATTCTCCCCTCTTTTAGTTTAAAACCATTACCCCTTGTCCTATTGCTATGCCTTTAATAAAACCCCAAAGGTAGAAATAGTGATTCAGCCCCTCCCTGTGGTGAGTGACAGTGGGTCCTTATTATTACTTGTTTCTTTGTCCCACACTTCTGTAAATGTACAGATGTTCAGTCAGTAGCAAAGTGAATGGGTGGGTGGGTTGGCTGCCATCCCAAAAATAGCCTGAGTTCTGTTCCTGTAATACCTTTTCTTTTCATGTAGCTATATTCAAGAGCCATTCAACAATTATGGCTTCTAAAGACATTTTATGAAAGACATTTAATACATGTCATAAGTTCACAACGTGACTGATCTCACAAACCAAGGCAGTCTTTAGGGAAGGTCCATCTTCTGGAAGATTTTCCAGACAAGCACCATAGGCAGATGGAAGAACTGTATATTGACAGAAAAAAAAGCCCCTTTCCTTAAAACAGATCACAATCTCCGTCCACTTCTATAGATACCACACATAAATGCATAGATATCATTGGCACAATTTTTGGGCATGAGAGAATAGCAATGACAAGACCATGTGTTTTTAAGGACAAGCATTCCCTGTGCGGAAGCACTAGACTGTAGAAAAGCAATTAAGTTTAAGCCTCATGTTCTCTCCTCTGGACTTTGAGAATCTATAGGATAAAGAATACATCCTAAAGCTGTTGCAGCTCCCAATTCTCAGAAAATTCATATATGACAAAATAAGAAGCTCAGACACTGCATTCAAACATTGAAATGTTTACTGGAACATGAAGCATATGGACAGGCTGGTCAGCCTCCTAAAATTATACAGGTGGCTTGTGTATCCTGGAAAGCTACCGACATTTTAATGCAGAAGGTTTTTCTTGATGGATGGAAGTCAGCCTTTACTATGCTACAAAGATACAGAAAGAATAGCCAAAGTTTATGGTGCGTCATAAGGCGATCTAGTAGAAGTGCTTGCCACACTAGGCACCTTCCATTCTGTATTTTTGGACACTCTCCAGTTGTTCTTTGTCCCCAGACTTGTAATTATCAATGCTCTTAGCATGAACCCCACAGTCAAATGCCAGATAGGTGCTGTGAGATGGGTATCAGTTAGGCTAGTTGCATGCCAAGCAGCTTCACAGCTTTAATTACTACTGTAGGGTATATCCATGCAGATACTTGCTGGTATGATTAGTGAGGAGAAACAATATTAGAAAGGTTAACAAAACTGGTCACAATGCTCATGGCATTGTTATTGAGGTGGACAATTGAGAGGACAGATGTCCGAGTCCCACGTATCTTAGAAATTGCTAATATGTGTTGGCAGTATTTCAGGGCCAACCAGCTGGACAAAATTCAGTATCTTTGCCTTCCTGTAATATTTTATACTCATAAATATTTATTCCACTAAATGAATACTTGGGTTTTACAAACATCTATTCTATAGAATAGGTCTTCTTCTGCCCACAGTAGAAGGAGGTGAACTTCTCTTTCCCTAGCAGTCCATGCAAATTTTTACTGGAGAATTCAGGAGCAGAGAGTTTCTCTGAATCCAACATTCCTTTTATCAGCAGGAGGTCATATGCTCTGCCAATCCCATATTCATGTAAATCCATAAGCCTAAAGGGGGAGATTTACAGAGAATTCTGTGAAAGCAACTTTGCAATACTTGCCTGGTTCTGTATCTTATTAGCTTCTGCAGGCAATGGGCCAATCCAGCTCATAGTTACTGCAGTATTCAACTAAATAACAGTCTTAATAACATAGCGAAATATATTCAGAGCCCTATGATGCAAAATATATTAGATTATTTCAAAGACAGGACAATCTGAGTCTCTGGAGAAAAGCAAATGTAATTAAAATTATTTCTACTCCAAAAATTCACTTCTCATTACAAATGTTGCCACAGAGTATTCCCAATGCAATTTTTATTCAGAGTTAGAGAAAGAGATATTAGCCTTCCTGAAAACTGTGTTATCTTGAATAAGATAGTGCATGCATTGCCTTGAGTGAAAGAGGAATGGAAATTAGATGCTAGATTGTGTCAGATGACTTTCAGTCTTCACATTTATATGGTCTAGGTAGGAAAACGTAGTATTTGCTGAGGCAGAGATGGAAGACTTAATCACGTGTGACTTCAGAGTGCAATTATCTGTTATTAGATGCAGTTATTAAACATTTGTGGAAAATACTGTGTAGGATACAAAGAAATATAGACATAAAAAGTGATGAACACTAAATAAAATCCTCAGGTTACTTACCTAACTGAGAATACTTTATTATGTGGAATGAGGGCCATCATCAGCAGGTCATCCTATCTGACTTACTTTTAATTCATTTACATTTTATTTTCTTAATTTAAATATTCAGAGAAAACAAGAATGAATTAAATAGATTCACAGGGACTGTGAATACAAAACAAGTGCTTTTCACTGATTTACAACAAAGGAGAGAGTTTGCTGAGGAAGAGATGGGCTTATGCCTTTTACTTGGACAGGATATTTAGACACCAGTAGGTAGAAGCACCACTTGAAAATAAAGCTTTACAAACACTTAGTTTTGCTCCTGAGCAAATAATACGTGGAGAGTTCTTCCTCTGGGTGACAGGAACAAGATCATGATTTCTCTAAAAAGAGACTACAAAAGGGTTGTTGATACAGCAGGGAAAAGCTACAAGGCAATAATTACAGAACAGTTGATACAACTATAATTGAAATAGTTAAAAATACTTTGCCTGTGGGAACTCTGAATAGGCTTGAGATAGACAGATGGCTGTCTTTAAAAAACAAAACAAAAAAGCCAATTCTGTCATTTCTAGATAAGGCCAACAGGCTTAGATTTTTGATGCATAGCTGAAAAAGTGAACTATATCCAAACATACTAAAAATACCATATATTGATGCAGAGTGATGTCATACAGCTTCTTGATGGCAGCTCACTGAGGGACTGGCAACAATCCAGCAGTAAATGTAAACATAAACATTAGCAAAAAGAATTGCCAGAGGTCGAACAGGGGATTTATATTTTCCTGTTTTTATTTTTTATTTCCTGATTTTATATTTTCCCAACCAGTCTTGTCCAGTCAACCACACCTGCTCTCAAATTTTACAGTCCTACTTCTGCGTTTCTTGACCTGTGTCATCTCTCTGCTAAGCAACTAGTAAGCAATGTCTGCACCCTGTCATAGGATTTTTCAAGGAGATCATAGAAATGCTTCCCCCTTTTCCACTTCTCCCTCATTCTCCAAGCTGGAAGATGAAAAGAACCTCCCTAACCCTGACTGGCAAATGCCTCCCACGGATATTGCAGCCCAATAATTGCTTTGCAGTTCTACATTCTTGGTATTTCCATCCTTTCCTCCTTTCTGGAGGAAGACTGTGAATGTGAAAGAACAGCAAATGAGAGCCCTTCACCGTGATTAGGAAAAGCTGTCTTCACAAAGAGCAGCACAGCATCCTTCAGATCAAAAGGACGGAAGTCTAGGCTCATCCAGCTTCTTGCAGAGAGCCAAGTCTCCTCTTGCAGGAGGATCAAAGCCTACATTATTTCATGTTTTACTGCAGCTTTTGAATAGCTGCCATCGGACATATAAATCAGATAATCTACAAGGAGAAGATAGCCCAGCAGTTCCTATTATATGTGGCGGACAGTACCCACTTAGCATCCCTTGAAAAGGTGCAGTTGGTGTTGCCCTGCAGTGGAAGGCACAGATCAGGCATCCCTGGGCAGGGAGGAAAGTACAGACCCTCTTCTCCTGGCTGCCCTCCCTCTGTGTGCTTGGTGCCAGGCTCTCTCTGTCATGCAACTGCTGTAGCCATGTTACGGCAGTATTTTTATGCATCTAGAATACGCACTGTAAAACCTGGATTTACCTTCTGCCAAGATGCTCAACCATTTAGCAAAAAGAACATCAGTGCAAATCTTAAATCCATCTGCACTATTCCTCCAAAGTCTGTGAAAACCTTGAATTCCTGAACATTAGAAAAATAGATACTTACAATAATCTTTCAACAGAGAAAAAGACCCATTCTGCTTATGTGCTAGTCTGGAATGCAGGAAAGAGTCCCCAAGCCCTTTTGCTTGTGACAAATGTGATCCTGCATTACTGCTGTTTTACGAGCTTTGAGAAGCTCGCTGCTTTGCAAGCCATGAGAACTGGCTGCTTTGCGCGTTGTTGCTTCATGGCAAGTGGTGGTCACGGGTGAGTTTGCAAACATGGCAGGTGAAACGCTGAGAGACCTGCTTGTAGAAGAACATCACAGATCTGACATTAAAGAAGGGTAGAGTCATTGCCATTCAGACCGAATGGCCTGGTGACAAGCAGAAGTAAGTGAACGGGTGACACACGGCTCATGCTGTTCAAGCTGTAGGAGCACTACAAACATGGCTTAAAGTATGGCCAAGAGAAAATTACAGTACTGCAGACACAACCCCCAAGCTCTGGGAAAGGCACAGCATGAACCAGAGTGCTGTTGGTGTCCTACAGAATCCTCTTTATATGATTTGACTTTCTGTGGGGAAAGTTTGACAGGAACACTGCAAAAAACAGTGGTGACATGTTTGGGTGACACACACCAGTGTCCACCACCCAAGAGACAGTTTCCTGCAGTGCCAGCATTACTGTTTGGCATTTGGACAGAAGCAACCTCAAATACAATGAAGATACAACACCGTTGACTGACACACAATGTTTCTGTTGTGTCATTAGGGAGACAAGTCTACTTAATTACGGTTGGATATAGATTTTTTACTTTCCCTAACATAAGACTGTTTACTTGCCACGTCTTAAGACTTGTCCAGCTTATGTGTAGTTTGTTACCTGAAGAAGAAATTCCTGAGAGTGGTTGCTTGCATGTAGATGTAACTACGAGTATGATTTGTGTACCTGCAGAATTCTCTACCAGAAAAGCACGCAGGTCCAAGACTGCTACAATAAATATGCAAATACATAACAGGAACTGGGCTTCATTACCATCAGATGTTAATGCAGTGCAGAGACCAGCCATTTATTATGGGAGTCACCAATGAAGGAAATTCTGCCAAAGGATTTGTTCACAAAGTTAAAATTCAGCTTAATAGGATCCCATAGAATCATCTAGGTTGGAAAAAAGACCCTTGGGATCATTGAGTCCAACCATCTACCCTACTCTACAAAGTTCTTCCCTACACCATATCCCCCAACACCACGTCTAAATGACTCAAACTCATCCGAGGATGGTGACTCAACCTGGCGACTAATATAAGGCACAATAAAAAAAGTTTTTATAAATACATTAACAAAAAGAGAGTCACGGAGAATATGACTGAGCATGCAGAGTAAACCTTGCAACCAAGGACTAGGAGAAGGCTGAGATACTTAATGCCTTCTTTGCCTCTGTCTTTAATAATCAGACCAGCTACTCCCAGGGTATTCAGCTTTTTGGGCTGGAAGATAAGAATGGAGAACAGAACAACTCCCCTGTAATCCGGGAGGAAGTAGTTAATGATTTGCTTATGCACCTGGACTCACATAAGTCTATGGGGCCGGATGGGATTCACCCAAAGGTTCTCAGGGAGCTGGCAGGAGAGCTCACCAAGCCTCTCTCCATTATGATTGACACTTCCTTTCTATATAGAATACTCATTTTTTTTTTATTCTTTCTTCTTCTGCAATACTTAAATTTGGGCCAAGAGTGATTGTTGGATGAATCTGTGAAGATTTCAATTGTAAAAACAATAAATTCTTGACTTTACATATAAGATGTGTTTCCTCTTTGTCCACAGACAAGATTTTGAATCCAACTAATTGCACAGCCATTGGACAATTGTTTGAATGCTTCTCAGAAATGGTGTCCATGTTTTTCAATAACTAGTCCAAAATCCAGTATTGCTTGGATTATTTTATTTTATTTTACTACTTTACTCCATTTGACAAGAATACAGAAGCACAAGTAGTAGAGGCACAGATTGTCTTATACTGCATCAACTCAGCAGGACAGAAGCTGAACTTTGCCAGATGACACTTCAGATGGAAAAAGTCATCTTTTCTTAGAAATATAATTTTTCCAGCAGGACCAGAACCTAATCTGGTCATTACAAAGAAATAGCTTGCAGGTATCAAAGTTTAGAACTGTCAGAAAAATGACAGGCATGCTGTTTATTTCATAGGCTTATTTCTTGCACGTTGTTAAAGAAACTTGATCCTTTTCTCTGCTTGAGGTGTAGATCAGCACCACTTCAGAGAATCTCAAGCCTGCTCTGGGCAGACCTTGCAGAAACTCGCAGAAACTCACAGAAACAGTGAAATCCTGGATCATAAGTAGCACAACACCTACCTTATTTCACCTCATGCTACTGCAGCTGTGATTCCTGATGCCTTCAGACTATGAAGTCAGAGTTCTGCTTGCTTAAGCCCTTTGGGATAATAGTAAGGCCACTATATTTGAGGCAAGAACACTTAATAAAACCAAGAGAGAGTATATCACTGTTGAAAGACTCTTGTACATAAAAATAGAGAAACTACCCTTCAAGCCATAGATGCAAACAGCATACAGGTTATTTTGTTCTAAGAACAACAGAAGGATTCAAATGAGCAGAGATATAAAATGCCTAATGGTCAGTGAGATAACTTGAGTTTACAGGCATAAATTCAGATCTTTACGGACATAAAAAGCAGATCAGAAACTGAACACAGGACAGATGTTTTACCAGTCTTTATCTTCACTAGGTGCCTGCACAATAACAAGTAATTGTCTGGAATACTGGAATGGTTAGTGCAATTATTTTATTCCTCATCACATCTGATTCAACAAATGTTAAGTGGCTTTCTGGCAACAAGATGGCCTAACAATCCTAAGCACCTTCATTTGAGACTGCAAATGAATTTTCCCCAAATGCAGTTGTGCAGTGTAAGTTACTCACTATCTTCTTATTCCATTAAAATGATAGGCAAAATACGTACAATTGACTTATGCTAAACTTAAACTCATTTTCAGAAGGAAAAACCTAACAGTGAAGTGTGTATTGGATGCCCTAGTTCAAATTAATATGAAATATTCAATTATTTACAGAATTCCTGAGAAGATAACAGTGACCAATACACTGCACTTCCAGCCATGGTTCAGCAAGGCGCGGTTGACACGATGGGCCCATCGGTTCATGCACCATTTAAGTGCTGCTCTGCTCTGGTCTCCTCCTGATAGGAAATGCCCAGAAACAGCACTATTGTCACAAGTTGTACCTGCTTCTATAGCTCACTTTTGTCTCTATTTTTTTCAGCTAGGAAAATCTCAGAGAATCAATATCTGACCAGGGATTCACCAACTTAGGGTTTGAAGTTCTTAATGGAGAAAAGCACGATGCAGGAGCACCACTGGAAGCTCACCTTCAGGCAAACCAGAGAACCTGAAAATCTCAGTAGAATTTTGAAAGAAACTGCTAATTGAAGGAAAGTGGGAAAATCTTCACTGGACGCTTTTAATAAACCCTGTTATGGCATAACAGTAAGAGCATGTTAAGATGTAGCTTGCCAAACATTTTTGAAAGACCTATTCAGCCCACAGTCAGTCAAAGATTCCTCGCTTCTGACATGGCGTGAACTCACCACGGGCCAGAAGGCCACCACAAAGCAGTATTGATTGCTCGTTTGGAGGCCCTATTAAAGGCACGTCATTGCTCTCAGCAAAAGGGTATATTTCATTTTGCAGAAGATACCGCGTCTTTCCATGTTTGTGAGATTTGCAGCACTCTTCTCACACCGTATTGCTGTACACTGCTTTGCTTTCTGATATGATGTCATCAGACGAGAAAAGCCAGGGCTGTAAAACGGTCACACCAGCAAGCATCATCCATGTTGTGGTAGGAAGCTTGTGTCTACATTCTGCAGCTAATAAGTATTTAGCTCTAAAGACTTTTAAGTCTAGTTCTGGAATAGCTGGAGGTGAAATACAATAAAGGACTTAAAACGTACATTAAGAAGACTTAAGAATTCACTCGAACTACAAACAGCAGCAGCAATGGAGGAGCAGTTCAGAGCACAAAGGAAAAATGGAGCAGTCTTATGAGAGAAACTGAGGGAGGCAGATGGCAATTAGGTGTCAGTAAGTTCTCATTAAAAGTGGATGGTTTCCAGACTCAATTAAAAGAAAATTCTTCGAAAAGATCTTTCCGAGCAGCAGAGAGAAAAAGGAGACACATTAAAACAAGACTGTTGTGCACTACAGAATCTTTGCTTTTGTTGTTGTTTGGGAAAAGAGTGATTTGGAATCTGTAGTTCTGTCCCATAATAACTCAGATTTCTGATGCTACAAGCTCGCAAAACAGATGTGTTCAAACTAGTAGAAAAAAGGGAATCAAATGGAAAAATAAAAGCCTAACTAAAACATTTTGCTTTGTTTTCTTCCTGTGTGTTAAAAATAATGAACTCATTACAACTTATACTCTTAAAAATAACCTACAGTAGGAATATTAGGAGAAAGCATAGATTTCTTACCTCTAAGGCATACAGTAAAAGACTAGTTTTGCCTCTTATCTTGGAGTAATAACGCTGTGAAAGCCACCAGGTTCAGAGCTCAGTTGCTTACTGCCCTCAGCAGTCACACCAGTCACACCAGGTCAAGCTGCAGCTCCTTGAGTGACATGGGTTGAACCAATAGCATCCCCATGGCTGATGGCAGTTCATTCCTGGTCTGCACACCTGCACTCCCAACATACTCATGGGGGCCAAGTGTGGGTCAGAACCATGTCTACGTGCACTGTGACCCCCAGCAGGTTTTGTCAGTGCATGACCACGCTTGAATGCCCCTCACTGCCCCAGTGATGGGGATGAGTGTGGCCTCCAGCTCCTCAGAAATGCCTGTGGGGTGGAGTCAGGCTGACAAGGCTGAAGGCTGCCTGCACCTTCAACACTGGGCTGAACAGAAGAGGGCTGAGCCGTTCCCCAACTCTGTTATTCCTGGCAGGCATTTCCATGCAGCTGGGACAACAAATGGTAAGTACACAACTGCTGGGTGTAGTCTCTGTCCCAGAGCCCGAGAGGACAGTCACACCAGCTCCTGCTGGTCGGTAGGAAGCCAGACTGTGATGGAAAAAGTCCACCACAAGGACTGCCCTGTCAGAGATGTCACTGAGAGAATCTCAAAGGGCACCAGACACTTGTGTTTAGACAGCTGAACTGATGCTGGAACATTTACACACCAGAGTCACAAACACCATTTGCATTTCTGGGCTCATTGCATGTTTCAGAGCTTCTTCATTGCAATGTGTCAGAGCAGGGCACTCGGGGACGTCTTCACCCAGTTTGGTACAGCTGCATAATGTTCAAGGGCACTTAAGTAACGTACTCAGCCTGCAATGCTGTCTGCCACTGCTGGCTTCCGTAGTTTCCTTCTTCTTTCCTCATCTCTTCTTTTCCCTAAGGGTTCTCAGCAGCTCAGGCAAAGCTGCTTGCAAAGATGAGCACAAAATTACTTACAATTTATTTTTTACTTATCTTTGGGGGTGGAAAAATCCAACTTTTCAATGAAATGGGGTTCTGGGGTTACCATAAAATACTGGGTTAAGGAAGCAAAACACCAAGGGATTGTAGGAGGTTTTATGGTCATACAAATGGAAATTGAAAATTTTAATGTTCTTCTCCCTCTAACATTCCTCCATCTGACTATCTATTCTGCACTGAAGAAACCTCCTCCCCCCTGTCCCCAAACAGACCACGTTCACCTCCACATAACCATGGGGACAGAGACAAAAGGTTTCTTTGGCCACAGGGAAGAATGAAAAGTGGCCAAAAGCTGGAGGGAAAGCTCATAAGAGCCTTGGTAAACTGGGATTGTGCTTCTGCTGTTCGGTGACAGTGGGAAAGGTGCAATGCCCCCTCACATCCCTATTCTCACCCATGCAGTGGTAGTGCCTAAGCTGGGCATGTAGCTATGTGCTGTTCCCCAAACTAGTCTTTTCTCCTGCTAGGACAGGCAAATAAATATCACAGGGCATTATGCGGGTTATTTAACTACCCTTGACCTTGCCAGCAAGACCCATGCACAGCCACTTCAGCCAGTGTGAACAGAGATTTCTGTTTTCCTGAGCTGTGGGTTGCGAGAACCATGCTTGCAATCTCGCAGATATTGCAGTCAGATCTCCTCGCTTCTATCCAAAATAATGCCATTCACTTCCCTGCAACAACGCTGGGGGTGTGAGAAAGTAGGATTGAGGACTTGGCACTCCCAAAGCTTGTCTTCATTT
The DNA here is from genome assembly GCF_001431845.1 of Calidris pugnax. NCBI lineage: Eukaryota > Metazoa > Chordata > Aves > Charadriiformes > Scolopacidae > Calidris > Calidris pugnax. Next base: position 17,870,425 of record NW_015094509.1, on the reverse strand, counting down.
GCAATCATTATTTTAAGTTAATACACCTGAATGACTTCATTTGTGCTTAGCTCAGTTTTAGAGAGTGCTGGCATTCAGGGAAACACCACTCCAGCTACTGGAGTGATTTGATTAGCAGAGCTGAGTGATTAGATTAGCAGAGTGGCTGGACAGGGCCGTTAATTACTTGTTGTCATTCCAGCTGATGTATCCCCACTGCACCGGCAGCTCGAGCTATCTATTTGCATAGATAAAACCTGTGCATTCTTATATCCCGTTGTTTATTTGTAATTTACAATCTTGCCTCCTGTCAGTGCTTCTAGCCCTTTAGATTACATGGTAGAGGTCTGTAGTTGGCTGTAAGCTCTGGTAGCCTCACTAGAGATCATTGCATGGTACTGAAAATGTCAGTAAGAGAAACTATTGGTTCTTTGTCATAACTCCAGCAGAGACGTATGTCAAATTCTCTGGGTAATGCTCTTTCTGGAGTGGTGTTTCTTGGCACACAGCAGTGCCTGATTGCAGAAATACTACAGCTTTGCATTGCTGTTGCAAATAGCAGTAGTTTTCACTGTCTCTTAAGCTCTGTGGAGTTCCACATTGTGGCAGAAAAAGCTTCCTCGGAAATAACCCTAGTTTTAAGGCTGAAGCTCCAGAGAGGTAGGTGCCCACTTGCTATTTGTGAGCATTTGTGTTCAAGGACAAATGAAAATAAAGTAAGTAGGCAGTGAGAGTAGGATTTCTCTTTGCTGGTCATCTGGGCTACTGCTGCTGTCAGGAGAGAGGATGGCAAACAGCTTCAACCAATGCTGCTTTTCCTTCCCTTGGTGACTTCTAGGAAATGTAGCCTTACTGAGTGCTCGATGCTTTGATAGATAAAGTTCAGTGAGATGAATCCTACCCTTCCTGCTCCTTGCCAAGAGGAAGCAGACCTATGCTGCCGCTCCTCTGCCAAGAAATAGCAGACGTTATGTTTGCCCATATGGAGCAGCGCTCTGAATTCTCGTGCTTGGAATACATGTGGAATTCCCTTTCTACTAAAAAGCAAAACAAAACAACCTCCACGGAAATAAGTGGAAAGCTTTTAGGAATGTGGAATAGGTATTCTTTCCTGGGTGCCAGAGACAATTTAATGTTCTGTTGGGCCACGATAAATTCCCTTGTCTCTCTGGATAGTAAAAGCATGCAAAATACAAATGGAAAACATAAAGTAACTGCATGAATGATCTCAAAATATAACACTGGTGAGGAAAAGTAACATAAGAAAGGGGATAGGGTTGTGATGCTTTGCATTGCTGATAACAGTTGATGTTTGCATGGTAACAGCGCCAAATCCTTCAATACTGGACCTACACCTCCTCTGCACTGGGAATTTTCACTATATGAGGTGTGAGGCAATGAAAAATCAGGGTCATAATATCCCACTGAGTTTCTGAGTCATCTTATTGCGCTGAAATAAAACCACTTTAGAAAATACAAGCCATCTGTGATGTTAAATGCAATTATCCGATTTGCCTTAATAAATGCTCACAAATCACCGCCAACCACTTGAATTTTTCAACACTGTTGTGAGTCATTCGTAAGCAGGTAAAGGTCATCATGCTAAGACATTATCAACTCTGATCATTCTCAAGTTATTATTATCTGCAATAGCACAATTACTTCCATCCAAATCCAGCACATTAAAGACTTTTAAAGAAAGTGATGGGTTTTTTTTTTAGCTCTGACCTTCAGCGGGTCACACTAGGTATGTTATTACACTGAAGTCTACGCAGTATTGATTATCACTTATAGCCTCATCCTACTGGCACTGAGGTAAGTGACAAACATTACTGTTGTTAAAGGTCAAATCCCAAGCTCTGTGCTCCAGATTCCCCATAGCCGCAGCTTCCGTACACCAGGAATTCCCCAGATATTTCATTTTTTCTTATTTGCCCAGTAATTTTGCCCAAGCATGACAGGGCCGCTGTGACTGTTCAAATTAAATATTCTGGTTGTAAGTGCACTATGCTCAGGATGTAGCAGCCCTATTGTGCATCTACAGATCATGTCCTAGATGGGCTCTGTACAGGTGCCCATGTCCCACACTGCACAGGTTCGTGTATTTCTCTCTGGGGATACCCAGAATAGCTACAAAAGCTACCTATATGAATTTAAAATCTATTTTCCATAAGCATAAAGGTTTCTAGCTGCCCAACAAGAAGAGCTGCATGTGTCTGTATTATCCAGATCTGAGCACGCTGAGGCTCCACAATACAAACATCAGCGCCCACACTGATTAGTGTCTAATGTGTGAATGAAGCAGGAGGCTGAGCAAAGCTCAGCCAGTAAAAATCAGCATACAAGTGCCAAAATAAGGAGCCTTCAGAAGCAGAGTTGACTTAGCTCCACAGCAGACCAGTATCCAGAGGCCCAGGAGCCTCCAAACAGTGAAGAAGAAATTTGTTATACCCAAGAGGAATACAGAGACACAGTCCAAGGTTGCAGAGAGGGTGTTAGGAAAGCCAAAGCCTGCCTGGAGATGTATCTGGTGAAGGACATGAAAGGCAATGAGAAGAGCTTCTACAGTTACATCAGAATCAACAGGAAGACTAGGGAAAATGTGGGCCCACTGCAGAATTGGGTGGGGGCCCTAGTGGCAAAGGAAATGGAAAACTCCAAGGTACTCCATGCCTTCTTCACTTCATCTATACAGGTAAGACCAGCCTTCAGGAATCCCAGGCCCCTGAAAGCAGTGGGAAAGTCTGGGGCAAGGAAGACATACCCTTGGTAGATGAGGATCAGGTTAGGGAACATCTAAACAAACTGGACATATATAAATCTATAGGACCTACAGGATCAGATGCACCCAGCAAGTGCTGAAGGAGCAGGCCAACAACCTTGCATGATGACTCTCAGCTACCTTTGAAAGGTCATGGTAATTTGTGAAGATTCCTGATGACTGGAACAGAGTAAATGTCACTTCAAGAAGGGCCATGAAGATGATTAAGGGATCAGAGTATCTTTCATACAAGGAGAGTCTGTGAGAGCTGGGCCTGTTCAGCTTACAGAAGAAAAGGCTTGGGGGGGATCCAATGAGGGGGGGAAGTAAAGCAGATGGAGCCAGACTCTCCTCAGCAGTGCCCAGTGAGAAGAAACAAGGCGATGGCCACAAACTGAAATACAGGAAATTCCATTTAGATGGAGAAAGAAACTATGAGAAGTGATCAATCACTGGAGCAGGTTGCCCAGAGATGCTGTGGAGTCTCTACCCTTCATATTCAAACATGACTGAACACAACCCTGAGTAACTTGCTCTAGTTGCCCCTGCTCTGAGCAGGGTGTTGGACTAGATGATCCCCAGAGCTGCCTGCCAGCCCCAATTATTCTGTGATTCTGTGACTTTTGGTTACTGAGAGCATTAAACTGCTCCAGCCCATATCAAGTTGCAGTTCAGCAAATAATAGTAGAAGTCAGGACTGTTTGAACAAGATACACAACTGTTTGCCAACTGGTCACATGGACCTGCTATGGTAGACTGTTTCTGCAGCTCTGTTTACATATACATCCTCTATTAGGTATGGTTCTCTCATTTTCTATGAGGCATGCTTATGGGGTAAGGCTCAGTGACTCACACTCTCCAATCAGGAGCAAGGAGGGCACTCAATGTTTTACTTTCCTCTGAAGAGAAGGGACTTAAGCATTTTTCAGGAAGCTATAAATCTCCAGTACAAACTCACCTGAGGCTGTCACTGAAACAGCCAAGTTCTGCACTGGTGACACTACCCTCATACTGCCCAGTTCCTTGTGCTACCCCTTGTGTTTGGGCAGTCACCAGTGACTGAGAGCAGGTAACTGCTAGGGGTAACACTCAACAGGCTTTGTGCCAGGTTAGTTTTAAGTAAAAAGGAAGGCTGTTTGAGGCTAATGATAGCAGCAGAGAGTAGGAAGGCAAACCACTGCTTTAGATAGCAGTGCTAGCCCAGGGTAGCTAATACTGTTCTTAAGATTACAGGGTGATTCGTGGTGGAAGGGACCTCAGCAGGTCTCTAGCCCAACCTCCTGCTCCAAGCAAGGAGGTTGCTCAGGGCTTCATTCAACTGGGGATTGGAAACTACCAAGGATGGGGACTGCACAGTCTCTCTGAGCAACCAACCTGCTCCAACCTGGTGAAAAAAGTTTTCCTTATACTCAGCCTGAACCTCTCTTTTTTCAGTTTATGTCTGATTTCTCCCGACTTCCCACCATGCACCACTGTGAAAAGCCTGACTCAAAAAGCTGTCATCCAAGGCAGCCCCAGCTGCGGTCTATGTGTGCAGCCCCACTGCTGACTTTGTCCCGCTGGGCAAGTCGTCACAAACTTGCTTCAGGAGGAAAATTTGTGGCATATTTCTGCAAATCAATGAATGAAATAAACAACTCATCAGATCATCTGGCAAAAGTCAGTACCATCCTCTGTGCATGACTTAACACATAGGTGTTACCAGAGAGTGGACTTAACCTCATGCTTGCAACGGGATAGACACTTGTATATACTGCTGTCCACCTCAAACACGTACCCATCATATTAACCCATCTGCTTTCCTTCCCCAGTCTTCTACCATGTGGAATAAAAAATAAAAAAATTCTATGGATCTTCTCAGTATTTTAACACTCAAATTCCATTTTTTCCTTGCAAATAAGAGCAGAAGACACTGGCTATTTAAGAATATAATTTTTTATTAAAAAAAAAATTCAACTACTGAACAGACAGAATAAGAGAAAACACCAGAAATTGCAACAGTAATGATAAAATACACCTTGAAGACATCCTATGATCTTTTCTGAGCCTCCTACAGACCCCCAAATGCAATTCCTGTAGTAGCAAGTACTGATGACTGGAACAGAGCAAATGTCACTATTACCTTCAAGAAGGGCAAGGAGCATCTGGAGAACTTCAGGCCAGTCAGCCTTGCCTTGAGCGAGGGCCCTCAGCCTGTTGCTCTGAGACGTGCTGGCTACACTGCAGCACGCTTGAAGTCTTACAGAGATGAGGCAGGGGCTTCTGAGGTAATAGGAGCCAACAGGGAAACACCAGTGAAATACCTCAAAGGAATTAAGGGGTATTCCTCTAAAAGATGACACAGCCGACAGCCCCACTGAAGTGCATCTACACCAATGGATCGATGGGCCAAGGTATGAGGTTCAGAAAGGCCAAGTGCCAGGTCCTGCACTTGAGTCACAACAACCCCATGCAGCGCTACAGGTTTGGGGAAGAGTGGCTGGAGAGCTGCCCCACAGAAAAGGTCCTGGGCGTCTTGGGCGACAGCCAGCTGAATATGAGCCAACAGTGTGCCCAGATAGCCAAGAAGGCCAACAGCATCCTGGCTTGTATCAGAACTACTGTGTCCAGCAGGACTAGGGATGTGATCGTCCTCCTGTACTCAGCACTGATGAGGCCCCATCTCAAATACCTTTCAAGTATTTGCATGGGACTCAGCAGGCCGTCTTCTCAGGAAATGTCCCTTCCTATGGCAAAAAAGAGAATGCATAGAAACTCCCTACCCTCCTCCTTTCACTCCAGATCTGGCACTCGGTATCCCTGAGGCTGTTTTTCCAGCCACATGGCTGGCTCTGACAAAGGGAGGGGAATTGGACAGGAATTCTCTACTTACTGCTTTCACACCTGAATTTCCAGCCACGGCCTACACTACAGTGGCCATAAAATTTCTCCTGAAACTTCCTTGTTTTCCCTTGCAGTGCAGCTCATGGCCTTGGGCGTGTGCTGAGTGTGTCTGAACCACCGAACAACCTTTCTCTCTTCCTCTTCCAGCCCTCAGTACTGGCAGAGGTACTCAAGTGGAAAATCCAACTTCTTCTTCCCCGTCAATATGAAATCTGTAGGGTCCTGTACATGTTCCTCCCACACCTTCCCCCAATCTCTGTGCACTAATCATCAATTAGCTTTGAGAAATACACCCATTTCCATGTACTGATTTCTATCAATAGGCAAGGCAATGCAAGAGTCTGCATACTGAGTTGTTGGGCAGGTGGGAGGGTCCTGTCATAAAGCCATTTCTTTCATATTTGCATTTGATAACAAACTATGAATGGTTTTAGTTTCACCATCACAGCCTAGGACCATTCAGCTAATCGAAATCACAGCCAAAAATGTTCAGTCATGGCTGTGATGCTGTTCACCACCAGAGACACTTGGTGCCTGACTTGAGGTCAACAATTTTAATATGCTTCTTCACTGTCCATGAAAGATGGCTCTGTGTGTGTGTTTGGGCACCCAAAATAATTAATCATGCTTGAAAATCCTGGGTCACAGGAATATGGCATAAATACCATGGTAACAAGGTGAAGATGAGTGAGAATTTGACTATGTTTACAAAAAGGACCTAAGAGCACAAAGGGACGCTTAAAGCTTAATTACTGTTGAATTTCTGTAAGGTTTAAGGGGAATGAAAAGGAAAAAATGATGACAGTGTAGGGAAGTATACAAGCATAACATCTTGTTTAGACTTCAGAACTCTACTAGTAGAGCTACACTGTAGAGGGATGTACTTTTATCTAGTGTTGGCTGGCAGAAGTCTTGCCTAGAAATAATTCAAATGGCTAAGGAGCCTCTGGTCAGTATTGCTTATTTCATCTGCTGCCCTAGGGCAAAGTACACAGGAAACTGACTTTGGCTGTGACAAACCGAACCTGTCTAAGGGGAGTTTGCTACACTTTTAAGAGAAAGTTTAGAAGAAACCTGTCTGGAGAGAGGCAAGGTAAAAAGAGAAGCAAGAAGGCAAGGAAGCGTGATGAGATAGCTCTTTCTGAGCACAGGAAGCTGGTCTTTTTCTACCCTATAATTTAGCAGGGTGTTTTTAGAGTTAGCTCGATCTCAGTGATGTTTTTGAAAGCTCTGCTCAAAACAGATTGTACTTTACCGTAGATTAATTGAATCAATTTACAGCTTCTCTAATGAGTGACACACATTACATTCTGATTTGCCTAGTCTTGACCAGAATTTGAGAAGTTTCTGATGTTTTTAGATACTGTTAAATACTAGGTTTCGCTAGCTATCATGTAACATTAGGTATCAAACACTACACCTCTTAACATCTGTCATGCCCTATTTGCTATCTAGTCACAGCCATAGTTTTGTTGTTCTTCAGGAGGCATAAAGTCATAATTAAAAACTACAGGGCTGTTTAAGGGGCTTTGTAAAATTGTACTCACTGGGGATGTCCTCAGGGCCCACAGCTGAAATGTGGTTACCAGTCAGAAATTCAGCATACTAATGGGGATAGGACTCCAGCTCTCCACATCCATGCCACTTGAACTCTCAGCCTCTATTTATTCACCCTATGGCTTCTAACTCATTCTAACCAAGGAAGTACTGCTTCGCATATGCCTTAGCCAGGTAGTTACTCTAACATACCTCCAAATGTTGTCATGATTAAATAAATTATTAATGATTAATTGACTACATCAAAATCACCAAAGTTTATGTAGTGACGTTGAGAAGAAACTGCTGAAGGTTGTATTGCACATATTTGAAATCTGTGAAATCTAGGAACACCCTATTTTCTTGGGAGAAAGTATATGAATATCAGCCCATTTCACCCAGCGTGTGGGATCAAGCGTGTGATTATATTGTGCCTGGGAATATCAGCACATCCTCTCAATCGTTATTACTTATAATACACTGTGAGTATGCCTAGCACTTTGCAAACATGTGAAAGACAAGGCTGCTGCTCCAGGGAGCTTGTATCTTGACTCATATACAACACAAAGGCTAATAGTTCAAATGCATATGAGAGCAAAGAACAAGTGAGGTCTTCAGGGCAAAGTTGGTAATAGAAAGCTTCAGGAAAGTTGGGCTTTAAGGCTGTTCTGTACAGGCTCTGGTTTTCCTTCATGAAATAAATAATGAAGACCCCAATTTATTTTAATTACTTTAGATATGTTGAAATTCCTGGGGTTTATGAAGACCTTATTCATTTTCACATTGTATGTGCTTGCACTCTAATTTGAACTCCTGGAGGTTTGTTTTGCAAAAATAACCTGTCATGAATAACACTTATTAGCCACAATAACCACTGCTGACAAACAAAAAGAACATGTGAAAATGTTTTCATGTCCTATCTGTATTTGCCCTTGTAAACTCAGTTCCTCTGCTGTTCCTCTCGCTTTCAGTAATGACATACATTTGGTGAGTGAAAGAACTCACAGATTCTTTCCGTGTAGGTTAATATTTGTTGATACATTGAAAACAAAACAAAACAAAAGGGTACTTTTGAAGGAGAAAAATCTTCTAAACTTTTTTGATATCTCAAAATAAAACTGAAAAGGGTACAAACTGCTGTCTTTTGGACAGATCTTGAGGGTGCCCAGTTGTTTGATGTAAGGTTTTTGAGGAATTGAGGTAAAGGCTCAGTTACCATAACCCTACTTGCCTTCATTTTCTGGATTTTTTTGGACAATCTCTCAGAGTTGGGACAGGACAAAGATGTCGAATGGAGAAAGCCGTTGACCTCACTCCAGGGTGAGGTGCTGACGGGGTTCCTGATGTTCCTTGCGTGTCTTCCTCCTTCCCTGTGGAAACCCTCCAGCCGCCCTAGGGAGAGCAGCAGGACAGGCTGACACCTGAGTCTCCTGGAACCATCAGGCTGGGAGTTGCAGGGACTGAGAAACACCCTGTGCACCTGTGAAATGGCATTTTCTGTGGGCAGGGTCCCTGCTCAGCCCCACCTATCCCACACCTTGGGGTGGTCACCATCCCACCAGCCTCCCAACGCCCAACCCACACCACCTGCCCCGCAGCTAAACGCAGGGACATCCGCCGCCGCCAAATCCCTCACCGAGACCTGTGGGGCCCCTTCGGCCCCAGGGGAAGGCTGGTGCCCGGCCCGGGATCTGAGCAGCCCCCGGGGAGGGCGGGCCCGGCCCAGGCCGCCGGGGCCGGGCGGGGACTACATTTCCCAGGGTGCCGCGGGGCGGTCCCGCGGCCCCGCCCGCTTGTCAGCGGCAGCGCGGCAGGTTGATCGCGGCGGCTGCAGATGAGCCCAGCCCG